>NC_056730.1:735656582-735939082 GCF_019279795.1 Protopterus annectens
GAGGAAGGAAAAGCATGCCTGATCAGGCCCACATGCTCCTTAGACACACAGAGAAGGCCAGACAGATATCCCACAACCAGTCCGTTGTCCACAACTGAACTAAGGCCTATGACAGAATTACAAGAACCCACAAATGGACCCAACACACCAGAGGTGGCTAGACTCCTCATCACCTCCAGCCCACTAGCAGGGAGTAGTTCCCAGATGATGGTACATTCTCCTCCTAGGGGACAGCCAAGACCAGAAATGCCTCTCTAGAATCAGCCGACACAGAGAGATCCAGACACCAGTGAACGTGACTACCTTGACAACAACGATGACAACAACAATACAAACCGCAGGACACCGGACAGTGCGATCAATCAAGGAAGGGTTTATCAGTCCCCACCAATGAACGACCAGTCTTCCAACAACAACACAATTGGCAACAACGTTTTTTTATCTTCAGCAGGACTCACAACCAGAACCAGGACTTATACCAGGTTCAGACCTGGGGGTAATGAATGAAACTGGAACCACAACACCAACAATATTGAGGGAAGGAGGGGGAACAACAATCACAGGGGAAGAAGGAGAGGGAATGGGATACAGTACTAGTATTACTGCGATGAACCACCCTGATCACCCTCCCCATTCACTGATACCAGCACCTGATAGCACTGACTTCAGGTCTCCAGCAGGGGTAGGTGACATCTTTAACCTCACCACACGAGTTTTCTCGGAAAGCATCATAAGGTACTGAAGAAAGGCTTTTCTTTCATCCCGGCGCAGAGAGCCAGCACGGCGGATGTTATCCTGGACCTTAAGTGCTACCTGAGAAAGTTACAACTAAAATTAGATATACAACAATATGAAGAGGAAGAAGATGAGGAAAGCTCGGAAGATAACAACAGACCCCTTACCATGAAGAGCCTGTACACTCCTGCACTGTCCAACACACTGAGCCTCTTTGCGAGTACCTGCGAAAGGGATATCAGGAAACTCCTTTCTGATAAGCCCTCAGAAAAGAGGCACAACCTTAACAGGGAAGAAAGACAGGCTTGGAAGGAACTGAGTCAGGACAAATCCCTACGGATCATGAAGGCTGACAAGGGATCCGGGATAGTAGTGATGGAGCAGGAGAGATATATCCAAACACTTGAAGCATCCCTCATGAATAACCAGTTCTACAAAAAGGTCAACATCAACCAGGTACAACAATACTTTAAACAAATTGACAACCTACTATTGGAACTGTACCTCAAGGATGAAATCTCTCAAGACGAAAAAGACTTCATGCAGGTCATGACACCCAGCCTTGGAAAATTTTTTGGAATCCCCAAGGTTCACAAGAACCCTGAAAATCCACCTTTTTGCCACATGGTATTGAACCGAAGGACAAAAACAGAAAAGATTTCACAATACATGGACCACATCCTTAACCCCATTGTACAGAACAGCAAATACAACACCAAGGACTCCTGGGCTTTTTTAAATGACATCTCCAAACTAAGGCTAGATGGAGGGGAATATTTACTGGTCACCCTAGATGTAGAAGCACTCTACACAAACATCCCCCACGCCAAAGGACTGACCCTCACCAGACAGTACCTGAACAGGCACTCCAACCTAAGCGGGTCTAAGATTAATACTGTATGCAGGTTAACAGAAGCAGTATTAAGAAATAACTTCTTTCAATTCAACCGGATGATTTACCACCAACAGAAAGGGGTAGGCATGAGGTCCAAAATGGCCCCGGCATATGCGAACTTAGTCCTCAGTGCCTGGGAAATGGATAAGGTTGAATCACTGCCCGGGTTCAACAACACCATAATGTACAGGCGTTATATTGATGACGTCTTTTTTGTCTGGAAGGGGGACAGACTTTTTCTGAGCAATTTTCTGGAAACCCTTTTCCAGAGTCTGGACTTCCTGACCCTCACGGTAGGACATATCGGAACCACCACTCAGTTCCTGGATATCCACCTCACTATAGACCCAGAAAGTGGACAGTTTGACTCCAACATCTACCGCAAGCCCACTTTCCGGAATAACTATCTAGAGTTCAGCAGCCAGCATCCCCATTTCATGAAAATACCCAGAGTATCTAGTGGACAACCTGTTCCAAGAGATCATACAGCATAGCCACTTCAGCCCCCCATACATCTCCAGCGTCCAAGTGAAAACTGCTCTCTCCAAAGCAAAAAACACAGCATCCATGGGACCTGATGGTGTCCCCGGCTGTGTGCTCCATGAACTCAATGAGGAATTAAACCCACAGCTAGGACAGCTGTTTAATCAAAGTCTTACCTCTGGATACGTGCAGGAGTGGCGCACTGCAACTGTGGTACCACTTCACAAAGGCGGTGCCTCCACCGACCCTGGAAATTACCGGCCCATTAGTTTGACAAGCCTTATCTGCAAAGCCATGGAGAGGATCATAATGGACCTCATAAATAAAGACATAGAATTTGCAGACTTTGGATCCAACCCAGTTTGGCTTTGTCAAAGGCAGATCATGCCTTTTAAATTTGGTTGACTTTTGAAACAGTCACCAAAGCCATTGATGAGGAAAGGCAGTCCATACAGCCTACCTCGATCTGGCTAAGGCCTTCGATACAATACCCCACTCAGGTATCATTGAAAACTCATCAGCTTAAATGTCAACCCATACATCACAAGATGGGTTGCAAACTGGCGGAGTGACAGAACACACAGGGTCAGAGTTGCTGGCGCCATGACAGACTCAAAGCCTGTCACAAGTGGTGTCCCACAGGGCTCAGTCCTGGGCCCACTCTTGTTTGGCATCTACTTCTCAAGTACAAGCAAACACAGGAGGGTTATGGCTGACCAAGTTTGCAGATGACTGCAAACTGGGCCATAGTAGAAAACACATCTGACACAGATATCCTTCAGAAGGGTCTCACAGAAACGGATAACTGGTGCCAGAGCCACGGCCTAAAGTTAAATGCCAAAATGCATAGTCATACCCTTCGGGAAAAACAAGGTTACCCTAGCTACCAAATAGGTGGCAATCCACTGAGCAGAAGAAGTTATCAGGGACCTGGGGACCCAGGTTCATAGTAGTCTGTCATTCGTCACCCATGTAGCTAAAGTAGTTAGGAAGACCTTCTACATTGCCCACCTTATCATGA
Source organism: Protopterus annectens (assembly GCF_019279795.1). Lineage (NCBI taxonomy): Eukaryota > Metazoa > Chordata > Ceratodontiformes > Protopteridae > Protopterus > Protopterus annectens. Next base: position 735,659,717 of record NC_056730.1, read on the forward strand.
AGGGTTTCTCATCTAGATCAAGGGAGGTCATAGTCTCCTTTACTCATCACTCATCAGACCTATGATTGAGTACAATGCCCCATTCGGAATGTATCTGACCCGACACTTGCAGCAGCTGGAGAGGCCACAAAGTTCCTCACCAAAAGGATAAAGGGTCTCAAAATCTGTCCTATGCTGCCCGACTGAAAGAACTCCAGCTCTACTCAGTCGCCACCGCTTGCTCAGAGGTGACCTTTGCCTAACATACAAGGCCATGTCAAACCCAGATTTGATGAATATGCTTCACCTCAAAAAATCCAGATCCATCAGAGCCACAAGGGCGGGAGACTTAAACTTGGACACGACTATTAATAGGACGTGCTGGAGGGATAGATTCATCACCCAAAGACTCCCTCTGCTATGGAACAAAATCCCGGTACATGTGAGGCAGAGCACCTCACTGGCCTTGTTCAAGAGAAATCTTGACCAATGGATGGGAGATCGCAGATATACCCCAGGGATTACCTCAGTGTCATTGCTCGACAGAGGCACAGCAAAATAATGGGTTTAGTTCCCCATACTGAAGGGGTGGCGTAAGCCACAAAACGATGGGCTAGGCTTGTAAATGCCCTCGGGCAGATAGCCTAGTATGAACCTATGAACCTATGAACCTATGAAAAAGAATATTGTAAAAGGACAATTCATCTGGTTATCCAGACTCATTTTTAGGGACGAGGTTTTCATCAAGGAAGGTTTTTACCTCAGAAACTAGTTCTTAGAAAGAAAATACCCAGAGTATCTAGTGGACAACCTGTTCCAAGAGATCATACAGCATAGCCACTCCAGGTACCCACCAATCCTGGAAAAGGGATTCACAGCAAGGGCACAGAACGGACCGAACAAAAAGAACTGGGTGTCAAGTTTCCCCCTTCCAATTTCCACAGATATGTTTGGAATCATAGGGGTCCTCATCAACAATTGGGACATCTTGGGAGGAGAAAAAGGTCTGACAAAGTTACTTGGGACATCCCCGAACTTCTTTTTCAAACGAACCTCTTCTTTTGGTGGTGCGTTCGAGAGGAATAAAAGCCCATCCCCACAGAGCGAAGTATCGACAGAACCTGGAATGTCTGACTGCAGCAAGTGTGTCGCCTGTGTACACATACGAAAAGACAACAACGTCACCTTCCTGCACTGCAACAGAACTGTCAGTCTACATGACCACTATGACTGCAACACAAAAAATGTAGTCTACTGTGCTTTCTGCGAACACTGTGGGAATTTCTATATCGGCAAAATGAACAGGAAGCTGAGTAGCCATATTAAATTAAAAAACACACTGGAGCAATACACAAAACAGGACAGTTTGAATGCCTTGGCTAAACACAGTGCTATTTGCCCAAACTTCACAGGATTCAAATTCACAGCGCTGGAAAAAATAACAGAATTTGTAGGGGACATGGACACATTCCTACAAGTCCGAGAATTAAAATGGCAGATAGAACTGAGAGCTGATGTCTATCCAGGTCTCAACGAGACACTGAACATTAAATGTGCACTTAAATGGTATAGAGATTGAAATGTGATAGGGTTTGAAGAATTGTGCAAGAGGGTTTGAAGAATTGTGCAAGTGGATTTAATGTGTTCATGGATTTACAACTGTGCAAGTGAATATAATGTGTTTCCTCTCTCTCTCTCTCTCTGACGTTTGACTCCCCCATACCCCCTACACACATGCTCCCAGTCATCAGGCTAGCCCCCACTGACCCCACCAACTGCCCCCCTGGTCTCACTTTTCACGCAGCCATTCAAGGGGTGATACCATCTGAACCAGCCCACGGGTGGTACCATCCACACTGACAGTCTTCTGGGACAATCTGTTATTCATATGCTCCACACTCCTTGTCATGGGCGGCCTCCTAACAGCCCCCCCTCAAGTCCACACCGCATTCCTCCCATTCCCCCATCAGGTGGCATACCCACACATTTCTCTACACATACACTGATACCAAAGCATAGTAGGACTCTCTACCTGACTCCTCCACCTTCCTCTGTTCCCTTCTTTACTTGCCTTTGGAGGCAAAGACTCATAAGTTACGTGTTTATATTAGAATCATCACAGCATGACTCTCATCCTTCCCGGTTCCCCCATATTTTTAGTTTTTTTTTTTTTGCTTTTGCATACAATCCCTTTTTTGCACTTCTAGTATACACACGGCACCACAAGGCTATTACTGTCTGACCAATTTACCTTATGTAACTGCGATTGTAATGTTAATGAAAAATGCGCACAGCACCCTGCTTGTTCACACTTTACTATTGGAAAGGAACTGTTGTTAATTTAAATGGCCTTCTAGAACTAATGTATTTAAAGGAAGTGAAAATGGTTGCTCATACTTATGAAACATGTCTTTCTGAAGAAGTCTTGATAATAAATTAGACGAAAGCGCTAAAGTTCTGCAAGAATTGTTGGTGTGATTTACTATTTTTTGAATGCTTTTATTGTCACGAAGTTCATTTCTTAGTATATATATATATATATATATATATATATATATATACATATACATATATAAGACAGATATACAGATAATACACAAATTTTTGTAATCCCACTCATCCCAAGAAGAGCAGGACAGAACTTACAGAGATGGAGATACAACCACAAAGTTATGTAATGTGACAAGCAGAAGTGATGAATATGTGCAAAGTTAAAATTTCTTCTCTTCGTTCAATTTTTTTTGAGTGCGGTTAATTTTATATATATATATATATATATATATATATATATATATATATATGTGTGTGTGTGTGTGTGTGTACATTGTTCATCTGTGTTTTATTGAACATACATTTATTCAATAAACACAAAGTGTGGTAGAGTTTGTTAAATATTCACACTGTCAAAATTTTGGAATCTTGAAGGTAAGTTGGGATTTGGTATGGGGTATGAGCATTTATATGTGTGTGCTTGTGTGGGTGTATGTGCTTGAGGGTTAGGGTTAGATAAGGGCGTAACTTCAGCATGTGTATGTGCAAGTGTGTGTGTTGTTTAAGGTTAGGCTAGTAAGTTAGGTAAAGGAAGTATTTAAAGTTGGTAATGTGTTTTGGTGAATGTTTGTTGTTGTTCAGTGGTCATGTTATGGAAAATTATTTTCTTAAGGTAAGGTGTAGGGTTAGGGTTGAGAACAGGAGCAGGATTAGAGCGAAGTTTAGCATGCTTTACTAAGGTGGTATATTAATAAATATTCTTAGACACGACACAGCCAAATAAAATGTCATGCTTACCACTTTAATCATCTTTTTGTACTTTGTACCACCCTAGATATCAGTCTGTCTGTAACGAAAATTATAAAACGAAGAATAGCAATGCATTAAAAATTGTTTTTCTAATGACACCTAGTTGAAAAGTGACGTGTTATTGTAACACAGAACTTGGTTTTTAGTGTGTGTGTGTGTGTGTGTGTGTGTGTGTAAACCCACAGGAGTTGCACAGTAAATGTGAAATCATGCCACCTTTATGTTGCTGCTTAATAATAATAGCATAAATGTAAAACACGGTTTGTTTGTAATGTTGGATATATTTACACATGAAAAAGTATCAAAATACAAGTTAAAACCATTAATCTCTACTGTATGTCCACCTTATGAGGTCAATGAAATGAATGATAATGGATAGAGTTCACTATACTGTAGATGACATGAAAACAGCAAATCTGAGATGACTCCTAGAAAAATAGACACACATTAAAGCAATTTTTGGCATTTAGTTATGGTTCTATATGTAAAAAACAAAAGTTATCTATTGCAGTTCTGAAATCGTGATTTTGTTAAATGGGTCTTATTTTCTAATCATTATACATACTTTCTTAAACTGTATTCAAGAAATGAGTAGGAACACTTTCCTGATTCTGTTACATTTCTTTTATTGTGCAAAAACTTTTGGAAGAAAAGGAATAAAGCAATAGATCAACGGCAATATAAAGCCACATCTCTATGAAGAAATAATTACATCTAGGAAAGCAGCTATTAATAAACTCCAGAAGAAGTTATGTAGTAAAGTTGAGATGTCAAAAAAAGGAAAAAAATACTTCTGCATATTTTTGAAACACTGGAAACAGAACAGTAAATTTCCCTGACTCTGTTGTCAAGAGATAACACAGATAATATTAAGGCTGAAAATGTCACTAGAGTAAGCTGGGAAATAAGTGAGCATAAAAATAAGTGAGATTTACAAATGTAAACAATAGTCAGAAATCATATCACTAGAGAAGGCTTGGAAGTAAGTGAAAATTTTTTAACAGAATCATAAACATAAATACTAATCAGCCATTAAAACATACATACATACTGTTACATACATACATATATTTCAAGCACGGGCATTAATGCCCTTCTGGCCTGCCAGTATACCAAAACACTTGTTCTCATAGTAATTGTCCAGGCTTTTCTTAAAAATATCTAAACTAGTCCTTGCATTAATGTAATTTGGTAGATTGTTCCATACATCAGCTACTCTGTCAGAGAAACAATTAGTACACTTCTCATTCCTATAGAATCCTCTACATAGGTTGCATGATGAACTTAACCAACAACCCACACAAATTTAAACGTAAAATTAAGACAACAAAATAACAAATGCTTCCAATAAGTTAATTCCATCGGACATATGCTAACTTCAAAGCCGCATCTTCATTTGAAACACAGTGTTACATCATGGCACTGCAAAATATAAACAGCATGTTTCTAACTCTTGGATAGTCCAAACGACAAAACCACGATAAGAGAAATATTCAGTGAGTCCTTCAAATCTCCCATCAGCACGTCAGGCTCAGAAATGGTGTAGCAAACAACAAAAAAGAAAAAAGCACCTCCTCCTCCTCCTCCCTACACAGTGAAACCATTATTGCCAATCTCCTGGACTGGCAAAGAAGCCAAGCATAATACAAAACATTAATGTAAACAGTTACCAGAGCTGCTAGGAAAATCACAAGAGAGTCTCAACAAATCGCTCTAACCAGTAAAAGAGAATCAGAAAGGATGAATATCTGATAACACACTGATAAAATTAAAGAACAATGCACACAACGTGCATATAACAAAACTATCTTCAATTCTGTATTAGTGAAAAGTCTGGCTAACGCTACAGTGGAGATTCTGATTTGCAAGGTACGGCTTGAAGGTAATTAAGAATTACACAGCTGGAATTTTGTTGACCCACTCATGTAAATGGCAGTTTTAATAGGGAGAGACTACTTCTCACAATTGTAGCCATGAGTGCCACTGTGGTTGGTATGTGCATAAATGTGAGTACATGTTCTACATAGCAATGCTACAAGAATGGTTGAAGTCCACAGCGAATAGCCTACGACAATGATCATGTTGACTTTTTTTCTTTAGATGTACATGAAATGGATGTATGGGACAGTAGGAATAGAGATAGAACAAGCAGAGGAAAACACACACACACACACACACACACACACACACACACACACACACACACACACACACACACACACACACACACACACATTGACATATTAATTTTATTTTTTGGAGACAGGCACCCATTTTGCTTTTTTAGAGAAGGAAAGAATGATAAGAATATAAGGGGAAGGCAAGGGAAGGAAATAGGGTATGGGCTGGAAGCAGGTGCCCACAAATCAACATGAAACGCAGACAAAGAACAACAGTGGGGAGATGACACATACAGGGTTGACAGTAGACATGCAGATTGCAGACAGATGAATGGCAGTGGTGATGGTGAAGTTTGGACTGGACAACACACAGAGGAGGGAGGAAACACACAATGAAGGGGAACACAGGAAAAGGGATAAGGGGGGGGTATTCCACTCTTGTTTCTAACTGCCATTCAATGTAGAAGAAGAAGAAGATTCCACTCTTGTTTCCATGCTGCCTGAATTAGACCAAGAGAGAGATCAGTCAGCACTCTGACAGCCCTCCACATAGAACTCTTACAGGCAGGAAGTATGACTCCCGAATCTGCACAATGAACCCTCTAAGCAGCAGATGCGTGATTCCAGCCACTGGTCCACCAACTACATTACCACCTGTGACAGCTCCTGTCAGATGACAAACTTCAAAACCCTGGCATTACCACTAGAGGGAACAATAACACCACTGTGGTGAGTGATCACCAGAGACCTCAGCAGATACTACAAGGATGCCTCCCTTCCACACCCTGTGGGGAAGTAGGCATGGAGCCATTTGGAGCACTGTTGCAAGAGAGCTGGGGATCTGTGCCATGCCACTGATACAGCTGTGCCAGATGCTGCAGAAAATAGTAACATGAATGGATATAAATAAAACAAAAAAATGACAAAATGTAAAAATGAAGCATAGCAATAAACAGGGGGAGAGGGAGAGAGAAAAAATGTCATGAAATTAGTATTACTTGTGTCACATATGACCTCTCAGATTTCTATTCAGTGTTTTAGTAGAGAAGCTATACATATGCTACTAGGGCTGCTCAGACTGGTATTTCCATATGCATTACTGGAAAAATCAGGTAGCATGTGCAGGGAGTTGTTCATTGTCACTGACACCATTGCCTGGAATGGGTATGACAGTGGGGAATATAATGTGTTGACATGGGACTCTTGGGTGGGAGGCATCATTAGTGTCATGAATACTGGCCATGTGGATATCCTGCAAGGGACATGATGAGGAGCATACTATATAAAATGACATTAGCTATGCAACCCAGCATGTGTATGATGGCACTGTGCTGTACCACAAGCATAGAAGCAATTGTGCTGAACTGACAGAGCTAACAGAAGTTACTGTGCAGACAATGTAATACTATTTGCTATGTAGATTTACTCATGGCTGCATCAAGCTAAAGACTGTTGTGTCAAGTGAAAGTATGAACAACAGGGATAAGCAGTGGATGCAAAATGGGTAACATTCTGCCAATAGGCTCACATTTATCACCCAACACAAACAACCCTCCCATATTGTGAAGCTCCCTGCATGACTCATCCCACATTAGATCCCCCACAACATGACACCCACTGAAGCATGTTCATAACCACCCTTCATAAGACGCCCACCAACCGTATGAAAGTATACCCTGGGGTGGACAGTGTTTATGCAAATACCCTGTATGCCAGCCTTCAGGTAACAGGCACCAGAGGAAAATACAGTGGTCACCTCACTACAAATAACTGCTGAGTTTAAGTTATGGACGTATGTGTTTTGTATATGGGTATGCACAGCATTTTATATATAACCACTTGGCCACCAAGGAGAAACAAAATAAATGGACACAGTTTAAACCCATTAAAGTGGTGGGGCTTCACCCCCCCCCCAAATAAATAGAGCAACTCCAAGTTTGTACTACAGTGGAGAAAAGGGCAAAGTTTATCCTGGTGGCCAAGTGGTTTGTTTCCCTTAGAAAAAATACCAATGATCTGCGAATTAGCAATAGTAAGTTTTCTGTGATGTCATCTCGTGTTTTCCAAATTCGGGAAAGTGTACTTTTGAAAGTAGACCCACACACACACACACACACACACACACACACACACACACACATACATACATATATATATATATATATATATATATATATATATATATATATACACACACACACACACACACACACACACACACATATATATACCTACAGGGTTTGTTTTACTGAGCAAATAAATGAGACCTACAGGAGTCTCTTATACCTGCGCAAACTATGGCATCAGTCAGAGCTAAACTTTAAACACTATAGGTTCATAGGTAACTAGGCATGCAATCCAGGAGACAATTAATGAGCCTAGTCCAACTTTTTAGTTGCCCCAAAGCACTGTCTTGGTTAAGTGACTTGTTCAAGATCATACAGTAGGCAAAAGAAGACTGAGGGACTCAAACCTTGTACCACAGGACAAAGTTCATTAACATCTTCTAGTTTTAATCCTTTGTACCAATTTCCAGACAAAATACTATATAACATTGAGTGATACCTGTGAAAAGATTGGCAGTGGTAATAAGTACGTCGCAGCACAGTAACAAACTAATAAAACAGTTAAACAAATAATCATACAAATCCAGGTAGCAGTATTACAGAGTACTGCATAACAAGACAAGAAAGCATATGCCCACTTCACTTGGAGATCCACTCCATTCTGCCATTGAACAGGCTTTGGTCCGTGGCTGAAATGGTAAATAATGCAAAAAATATAGAAGGTATTCAATAAATGTCTACTAAGATCACAAATAGCTGTAGGACAAATAACAGGGCAGTGATATGATCTATGTACATATAGTACATCTTAGGGGTCCTTGTACTGACCATTTCCTCAGACTAGCATAGAAGGGCAAGATGGCATCTCTGCAGGTCACTGTAGTGGTGCCTACATTGTTTTCCAAAATAAGGTGTGTCACTGGCATCACACACTGTCCTGGTAGAACAGTGTCAGACAACTCACTACCAGCCATCCATCCATCAGGCAGTCCTGGTGCTGTCTGTATAACAAGAAAATAAAGGATTTTACTTTCCTTAGCGTACTACCTGGGAACCCGGCCAGTATTAATGCCCTTGAAAACCATGACCACTCAACAGATCACAGTCCAGAGAACTTTTGTAGCCTTCTCTTGGTGACACGTATTGATGATATCATGTGATGTGCAGCATTGTGCAGCTAGCTTTTGTGACCAGTTGTGGTGACACCATTGCATAGCATGGAAATACTTATCCTAGTATGGTGGTGTTATGGTCAGAAAGTCGATATGGCAAGACAGTAGAAGCATTGTAGTGCCTACCTCTGTTAACTTTGCTTTTTTAGTACTTCTGTTGATTGTACAAGTGAAATGTACTACTCTGCATCTCTGCTGGGTTCATTGACCCATTCACAAATGCTCACTGCACTTTGCAGGTACTCATGCAAGTTCATTTAGCCTAGCGAGTCTCTTAGCATGGCATCAATTAATTGCACAATAAGATAAGTGTGTGATACAGGAGTATATATTGGAAGGAACCACATTAGCATAAGGACTGCACAAGAAACTTGTGTTATATAAAAGCATGTGTGTCTTCCATGGGCCTCATTGTGTTAAGGAAGATTAATGGATAACAGCAAGGCAAACATTTTTCCATTGTTTGGAAATATTTCTAGAAGCAACATATATTTCTTGAAAGGTAAGGGAGGAGGGAATGGTGTTGTACTCATGTTGTAGTGCTGTACTTATTCATTCTTTATAGTATTAGTGTGGTAGTGTTATCTGGGCTGTGCCTGCAAATGTTCCATTGATATCAGTGCACTACGCCAGTAAACAAATATAAATACATAAAGAAACAAATAAAGTGTATTATTTGTGTATATTACTGGTATCTAATGACAACAATGCCATCACTGTGGCAGAGAATGTTATATTGACTGAAGATCTACTGCCATGGCAGGGCTCATCTAGGATAAATAATGTTGCAGGGTATATTCCATGTATGGTATGATTGGCTAGTATTGTTTATAGGTTCATAGGTAAGTAGTAAGCTAGCTGCCCTTGCAGGCCATTTCAAGCCTAGCTAGTTTCTCTTTTGGTGCTTGAATTAACCTATCTTTGTTGGTTGTTATACTGGCCTTACCCATCCCTTGGTTGATAATTATGTATTACCCCTAGTGAGAATAACTGGGAATCATACCGTACATAATTTGAGGGGACCCATGCATGGGATAAAACATTTAGGAGCTGCGTCTTTGGATTAGAAGTACAGGGAGCAGTCCTGGGGTAATGTTTTTGTTTCCCATCCAGAGATCCAATTTGTGTTTGAATATGGGCAGGGATGAGCTTTGTTTTACGTTGTTGGAGAGTCAGTTCAGTGATCTCTTTTGAGAGATATATCTGTCCCTCTAAACCATTCTGTTAATGCTATAGAAGAGGTTTAGATCTCTAGACTATTTGTGATGCCACTTGACTTGATTTACCATTTGATTTGTTGATGTCCAGTAAATCAATCAGCAGTGATATATGATGTGTGTGTGGTTCTGTACTCCAGTGATGCATAACAGGAATAAATGAGTTAGACTACTCCAGCCAGAAAATATAATTATTATTTTATTTGTTTTTACTGCAGTGCTGGATTACTCCACAGGGATACTTTAGTTTAGCAAACTCACAGTCTTTACTTTTGCCTTACGTCAATCGAATATGAATCAGGTGACTCCTCTGAGCCTTACCTTTAGGGAAAAAAGATCATACGTTATTTATAGGCATGCAGTGTGGGAGCCATTGAGACTATTGCAGAGCCTAACCTAGTTTTCCAAGAGCACTGTCTGGGTAAGTAACTTACTTAAAGTCAGAGTGCCTATGAATTCTGAAGGAATCAAATACTGGGCTACAGGAAATGTTACATTACCGGTTTATAGCCCTGGCCCTCTATACTAGCTTCCAGTTGCTCTATGAATATATGACAGGTGAATTTTAGGCTCAAAATAATGCTTGAACTTGTTTTAGTGTCAGCCAAATCAATGTGCTGCTTTATAGCAAGATTGAATGTATTAGATATGTTAACAGCATCAGTTGAATTAAAGTTGTACCTTACACCTCTTTACTCATTTGGGCTAAAATGCTGTAAAAATCAATTATCTTCCACCATCACTTTCAGTTTAATGACAAAGTACCTTGAAGTATTAATAATGTTGCTGGATTCAGTTTCAGGTTGGATGACAAGATTACTAACGTTAACAAAATATTCCAGATTTTGAGCATAATCAAAATGAAATTGGCTTTTTTATCTGGATGATAGTTTGTTCTGATTTAATTTGGTGAATTTGGGCCTTTTATTTAAAAATGTATTTTCTTTTCAAAGATCTTTGACATTATCACACTTTTTTAGTAAACTGTTTATTTTGGTCCCATATAACCACAATTTTTTTTGTTAACATGTTATGTTCATATCTTTTGTTGGTTGGTTGAGTCAGTGGATATATTGACTTGTAATAGCATTTCTGCTGTTGGCATGGTGGTAATATTTCAATTTACTCAATCCTTTCCATTGGAGCAGAATGAGAGGAATTAAACCATGACCTATCATTAAAGTTGAAACAATAAATTGCCACAATATTATTTAACACCATATACTGTTGTAGCTATTTTGTTTAGTTTTGTTTTCTAGCACTACATATCAGAACAGATACAGACACCCCAACCTACCCTGGTACATGGTCATCCACATGCTTTACTATCACGGCAGCTGTTTACTAGCAAGCCAACATCATGTGATGCCCTGAATGCAGGTTTAGCATTATGAGATATTTAAAGACGCATTGCAATTACATCCTCAGCCTTCAAACTGCTGTAAAAGAAAAGTGGCTATGCCACGTCAGTAATTTTCGAAGTAAAGCAATAAAGTAGCGAACTCTTTTGCTCCTTCATCTTCTGTTTGCCTTCAGTGTGGAATCATCCTGTAGCCTGATTTGTCTAAAGAGAATGAAAGTCTTGTTTTATACACTGTTTCTTAGTTTATTAAACTGTTGTTCCTTCATAATTTTCTTGGTGTCTTGTGATGTAATCTGTGTAGACTGTTAATGTATTTATAATCTTGCTGCTCCATTCTGTTATGCATTAGTAATCATGCTGCCTCATGGTAGCTGAAAAAAGATGAAGGTGGAATATTCTGCTTTCCTTGTTAATAAACTGCAAATATGTATGATATTTTCAAAAGTAAATTGTTTCATGGGAATGAGATTGTGGAATGCATCTAGTGAATACTTTCTGTGCTGTTTAGGCAATTTTCAAATACTAGGTATACTTTCTCGCTGCTTCGTAAATAAGGATATAGCCAGACATACTCAACTCATTCAAATACTCAGCATGGTGACTCAGGTTTGACTAATTGTCTCATATTTCCTTAATTACTTCCTAACCTTCTCTCATACCCTCATATTTGTTCAGTCAAGCAAAAAATTGTGTCTTTTTCATTCCTCACAACCACCCCTCTTATGCAAAACCTATTTCAAGAACATTTTGATACGAGACTGCTTTGAAAGAGGAAGATCTTTGGACAGACACGCTAAAATGGCCAATACGTAAACCTTGATAGAAGAATAAGAAAGGCCATAGGATAGTAACTCACACAAATATTTTAAAACCAGAGAACAAATAGCCCTGAATGGGTGCTAGTTATGTTGCTGGCACCAACTAGGAAACCTTTTATATTTGCTAATATGGGATTTTCTAGCAGCAGGCTTTCTTGCATCCATTAGTACCTACTGCATGTCCTCAGATTAGAATTAACTGAGTGGTATGCAGCAGTGGGATCAGTTATGGTTATAGCTGCTAGATAATGTTTGGCAATAATATATAAACATTTTTAAAAGGCTGAGGAACTTTATACATCCTATATGTCTTTTTAGGAGCAGCTGGCTAACTAAAAGGAAAATTTCAGGAAGTAATACGCGCATCTTGTAAAGCTGACAGAACAGGAGGAATGGGTTTAAGTTCTGGAATATCCTTCTGTAACAACTCGTAGTATTTTCTGGGGGATTGGAAACATCAGTGTTCTCCCGCTGCAAACACTGGCACATTCTAACAATAGTCTCAGGGAAAGAGAAGCCCCCAAAAGAGGATCAAAAAGTGAGTACTCCTTTGAGTCTGAATTAGAAATCTGAGGAAAAAATCCTCACTCGGTCTCTGCATCTCCCAGTTCAGAATCATGATTATCTTTGGGAAAAGAGGAATCCCTCTTTATTTTATCAGAATTTACTTCAGCAGAAGGATCAATAGTCTGATTTAAACCCTGAGTCAGTCCCAGTAAACTATTCCCAGCTAAAGAAATTTGAGAAGTAGATACATGCTTGGTTTTCTGTTTCTTTTTGACGAGACGAATGGGGCCAACCACATTACTAAAGGCAGCAGCTGCTTTCTCAAGGATGGGCACAGCATTCTGATACAACATGGAGACCTTCCCTGTTCCCTCTCCCAGGACTGATGAGTGGCTCTCACTTGCCCACTGAGGGACTCCAACAGCTGCAGAAGACACGGACCCCGATCTGTAGTGAGTGTAGGTGCTACACCGCAGGGATCTAGTGTAAAAGATGAGTGAGTCGAGGTACAACAGATGGCCTCATCTACCTGCAGATGAGTAAAGTTACTAGCCTGCTGTGTCAGCAAGGGCTGTTTGCTTAACTTCTTATTTGTGTGGCTTGAAGTGGGACCAACCTTGGGGCCAGTAGTCTGTTTTAGGGTCAAGCTGAAAATGTAGCGTATTTCCTGTGAAATACAAGCAGCAAATACTGGTAAAACTGCCAGTCCACAAAGTTTTTCTTTTTTTGTTACAGAAAAACACAGTAAAATGCACTTTCAAACACTCTGCCAACCCCATCAAGAAAAAAATAAACATGTCTCCAAAGAAAATATGTTTTTAGTTAGTTAACGCTATTTTAATCTGACAGAAAAAAACAAGTGCAATGTTTAATTATAGTCTCTAATCAGTTCATTAAAACACAACACTCTTCACTTTAAAAGAACTGTCTTGAAGAAGAAAGAAATAAAACATCACTGAATAAAAGAAAATAGAACATTGTTTTTCCCGAAAGCGGACTTCTGTGCCCAGGAAAGGAAAGCAGAAGCTGCCCATCATCCCTTGAAAGTCTCAGAGGAGTGTACTCTTTGGTGGCAGGAAAGCTCTGAAGTACTATGGGCCCAAAGTTATATTTTAGTCAGCTCATGTCTAACTGCCTGACAGTTTGGGTTCATAGATGGTGCTCTGAAGGTTTGGAAGCTGGCCGACCATTATATTCGTGGCAGGATATAACCCCTTATAGATAAGGCTACTGCAGCAGTGATCAATATGATGAACATCTGAGTAGCTAAAATCAAAACAAAACATGTTTTGTGGGTAGATGGTTACTTTCTGAAAAGAAGTAAAAAACAAAAATATTTTAATTAAGTACATTGAAATTCTTAATGGCCTTATGTGGAGTGTGAGGATAAAGTTAAAGCATCTTGAAAATGTCAATGTTTTTAAAAGAAAATATCTGAAAAGTGAAATAAGCTGTAGTAAAGCTACATTGAATTAAATAAATATGCAGTGCAAGTCTAATGCTCTTTGCTAACTGTTGTACTAGGTCATGTAATGCTGTTGCTGATGACGTATTTGGTCAGAATATTTTAGGTACTCTCCCACTTAATAGCATGTAACTATGGAAACAGGAAAGCATCTTCTAAAGTTCAAATTAAAGCCACAGGAAATCCTGTTTAGCAGTATATAAATAGATGGTCTGACTTATTTCAAACAGTTACAAAAGTGAACGAAGTTACTGCTTGAGAATACCCATGGATGCAGAACTCAAGCTTATTATACTACCTGAAACGGCTTTTGCGTTGTGCTATTGGTCCAGTTTTCTAGCTGCACTGTGCCATTGGTTCTCTGAAAAGACCAATAGCACAGTGTAGCTAGAAAAAACTGGAGAGGTATCACAGGCAGTTAAATGCACACTGTGTTGGTAGTCCATTTTTCTAGCTGCACTGTGCTACTGGTCTTTATGACAGATCAATATACAGTGTAGCTAGAGCCCACCTTTGAGACCATCAACAATGTTTTGACTTTGAGAATTTCATCTCTCATTGGCTGTACAACTGAGCCAATGAAGGAGCACAAATGGGAGCAAAGAAAGGATAAATAAGAGTTGCAGAAAAATTAGGTTTAAATCAGTACCAAAATCATAATGTTCCACCAAATTCAGAGCAGCTGAGCGTCATGTAAGCACCACATCTGTATCCTTTCATATTCATTCCATTTGACATAGGTATAATGCTTTTGAACAGGAAGCCTCCCTGTCAGCATGTAATAATTAAATAATTGATATAAGGCTGTGACTCTGACAAGGAAAGTTCTGGTTAGAGGTGTCTGTTACCCTGATGCGTCGAGTTTCAGTTTAAAAAAAACAAAAAGAAAGTGTGAAATACTTTGTTCATGAGCATGAATATATGATGGCATTTGATGGAAAGAGCAGAATAAGAAAGTGACACAAGCCTGATATTTCTCTACCCCTTTATTCATCTGTGCATGACCTCCAATATCCTTATTCAGCCCCTCAATGACTGAATTCCTGTTTTATTCAGAAAGTAAATAACTGCCATAGCTTTCTGCCTGGAGACAACTTCTTTTATATAAAGATATGTGAAGCTTTGTTTTGCCACCAGTCTGTCATCCACAGAATTGATTAATATTAACAAAGAAAATTCTGCAGCTCGTGATACTATTTTTAAGGTAGCTTGTACCAGAGTTGTGTATAGGCTCAAAGTTCAGCATCATAGTTAAGGTAGGATGAATGTGTACTAGCACTAGTTTTGAGCTGTCAGAGATTGTGACTGACATGGCTAAATCACTGGAGTTTCAGATTGGGATTAAGTAGAGCACTGATGGTCATTTAAACAGCCACAGTTGAAATTTTGCCTGCTTAAATTAAATTGTTTATGTGTAGTGTGTGTGTGTGAGTGTGTGTGTGTGTGTGTGTGTGTGTGTGTGTGTGTGTGAGTGTGAGAGAAACGGAGACTGTCGAAGTTAGTATTTGCATTATCCTGTCTGGTGCTCTCTTCAGATGTCTGAATTTGTGAGTTTACTGCACTGTTACAAACTTTAAGGAGTCTTAGGTCATGGTACTGATGCAGAGGCTGAACATCTGGCTCTGCTGCTTGCATCTGGATGCGGAGTGGACTTTGATTGCTAGAGGATTACAAAATTCTGGGAGATTACGTTGATGTTTGGAGGGAAGCACCTCTGGTACAGGTTAAATATGCACAGCTATTAACCATTCATGACTGCAAACATCTTAAGATGAGGTGATATCATGAATCTTACAATGATGACATTACAGTTTGGACAGATGTAACAGTAAAGGGGCATGGAGAATAGTCACTGGGGACCACAGAGAAGCCCTATTACCCATCTGACTTGACCTGACATGGATTTGGCTGAGAACATGCAATTAATAAAATGAAGGGTGGTACTTAATCTTGAGCAGTAACAGAGAGGATTAAAAGTCAGACCTGCTAACAAGATGCTTCCTATCATTAAGGGTACAGGGTTTGACTTTTGCTACCCTCCATTTGTCTGGTGTGTGATTATGAGCATTGGACAGTGCTCCCAGCTTATCTTTGAGAAAGTGGCATTTGAGGCCTGTTAACTACCCTGGCTAACAAATAAATATAATAAATTAAAAGAGCAGTGAGGTAATTTCCTTAACTAGGGAGTAACCATTAGCGGGATGGAAAGGTTCCATTACAATGTACTTTCTTATAAAGGAATCCCTCTGTAGTATCTGACTGAGTGGTCCTAAAGAGCCAAGAAATTAAGGAGGATAAACAGTGTTTTCAAAACTGAGTGAAGAACACATCAATGAATATTTGCTGGTCTGCAGTGTTGCTTTGTTTATTTAGAAACTGTTTGCTGTGTAGAGCTGTGGGTTTGGGAGAGTGGCCTAATGGTTAAGGTGTTTGCCTTACAAACACAAGATGCAGGGTTTGAGTCTCACAAGGGATAATTGGCTAGGCTTAAAGTGGCCCACAAGGGCAGTTAGCTTAGTACTAATCTATGAACCTATGAAACATATATAGTGAGTGTACCTCATTTTATAGGCAGCTTAATAAAATACTTCACTACTTCCTCATTCTGTCTGTGAACGTTGTATAGCCCTGCTTATGTATGCATTATACATAAGATGAGTAATGGGGCTTCTCCACGCCTCCTCTCCCAGTTTGAGACACAGGTAACTTTGCTGTCATTGTGCACAGTTTCAAACAACATCATTTCATTGTAGAAGCAGTATCTGATAGTAAAACATGATTACATTCTCAGACATAGATTGCTTTGCCTTATTAAATTGCTCCCAGTGACAATACATTGTGGTGCTGAAAACATCAATCAAGTGCTGAGCAGGAGGAAGCCAAGTGCATTTTCAAAATCTCAATGAAATAAGTGCTGTCTTATCTGTTATATTCAGCAGAATAATAGGAGTTAATGCAAAGTCAATAAACAGAGACGGAAACTTTGCAAAATGAATATCAGCTAGTTGAAATTTATTGATCTAGTCCTGTTCTCCATGGTGAATAAAATAAGCTGCATGAAAGAAAATTTTGTGCATTCTCAAGCTGTTGCCAAGAAGAATGCTATATTTTTTACTTACAAATACGGTTCTGGAAGTATTCACTTATAATGATAGCCAAGTATTACTGATGTGGTATGGCACATTGTATGTGCATGCTTACCAATAGACAGACCAGCCCATGCACACAGACCAAATAAGTACACATTATCTCATTGCAAGTTTTATCTCATTTTCTGTTTGACAAAATGTTTACCTTTACAGTATCCTGAGAATAACCAATGCATACCAGGGTCCTAACTTTCTCAGAGTCGCTATTCCTCCTCAGCATATGAACCAAAAAGCATCACTGCTAGTAGCCTAGCAACTTTCTCCTTCCCAGTCACTAGAATAATAAAAGAAGGCCATTTTATTGCTAATCATTTGTTTCTACACTGTCCCCAGTATCACAGTTCCACCAAAAATAAAAAAAGAAAATAGAATAATCTGTTAGTTTTATCAGTGGTTTAGCACCACACCAAAGTACAAGTGCCTCAGCTGTGAAGTAGTGTGCCCCCAGGGGTGGCCTTAGATATAAATAAGGGCACCACTCAGCTAGCAGTGCTTCTCTAAGTTTAAACTGTGGTAAAAAATCTCAGCTAGGAGGTACTGTGCATCTTCTTAATTTTCAGATTTTCTTATCAGTCCCACCCATGCCCTAGACAATGAATCACAGAGCTACAAAGGCACTTTGAGGTTCTGTGATTCATTGTATAGATCACAATGGTTTGGCCTGACCAGAAAGCCGAACGTGTTAATTGATGGAAGGTAATGGCAGTAACAGTGTTGGGAATATGTATTTGGTTGTATTATGAGGAATGGTCTTTTATATCATGTCAATCAAATAGATGTCATAGCAACCAAATGTCCCTCAGTTTACCTTATATTTTTGCCATATCCCTCATAAAATGTTTGATTTCTGATAAACCACTGAGGACTACAGTCAGAAAGTCAACAGTGCCAGAAATTAGTGTTATTACTTATTGTTCCAGTGATGAATGTTGACACACAACTTTTATTTCTATTTAACTCTTACAGGTACATAGGTGTTTACTAGGCTAATGAGAACAAGGGCCTTTTTAAGCCTAGCCAATGTTTTGAAGTGAATTAGAGTAATATTTATAAAAATGTCAATGATTTTGCCCCCTCCCCCTATTTTGTGGCTTTGCATCCAATTCTTAAGCAAGGAAGGTGAATGGAATGTGAAACATTCATACGTGTCAACTATCTCAGATAATTTGCTTCATAATTTTAGTCTGTTATTTTGGGTAGGCTACTCAGTGAAGGCTGCAGCATACCCCTCAACTTCTTGAAAATACAAACTTAGATGATAGAATAAAGGTTTTGCATTAGCATTAATTTTTATGAAGTGTATGAAGTCTAAAACTCAAATGGATGTCATTATTTTCTAACTTCCATCTTTAACAAGTTGTCATTAATTTGCCATAAAACCACAATTTTATGAAAAACAGACCAAAAATATGAGGCAAAAATCTGGACATTCTGCGAAAATCTGTACAGTCGAGAGGTTTGGGCTGGAGTCTAAAAACAAAGGTGAATGGAATGTGAGATATTCATATGTCTCAACTATCTCAGATAATTGTGCTTCATAAATCTGGTCTGTTCTTTGTAACTCTTTGGGTAGCCTGCTCAGTAAAGGCTGCAGTCAAAATAATGACAACAATTGGAGTTTCAGACTTCATATCAATCAGAAAATCCATGGTAATACAGAACTTGGTATTCTCTGTAATGTACATAATATATCAATACTAATGAAAATCTAATGGGACTCTTTGTATCTTGTATATTTACCTCTTGGGATATTATCTATCTATCTATCTATTTATCTATCTATCTATCTATCTATCTATCTATCTATCTATCTATCTATCTCTCCATCTATTTATCAAACCTTCCCACCAAGTAGTTTCTGGGCATGCTTTCCCCAAACAAAAATTATCCATCTTAAAACATCTTACTAACATTGACAGGTTTCCTCCAGACTATTAAAAAGCTTTAAAATTCTTCGGCTAAATGGTCTTCTCTCTACCCCATTTGTTTTAGAAGTGCAGCTGATAAAACTGCCAGGCCACTTACCTTCATCGTCAGTCTATCCCTTATTAAAGGAATAGTTCCTCCCACATTAAAACATGCCACCACCATCCCTCTCCCAACTCCCCAACACCTAAAACTTTGAAAGACTTTAGGCCTATCTCTAACCTATGTCCCTTAGCCAAAGTATTTGAAATAATTCTATACAAGCAGATAGTTAAACATGTAATCAGCAGTGGCCTAATATCACACAGGCAATTTGGATTCAGAAATGGCTTTATCTCTCCTATTTGCCCTTTTAACTGCTACAGACTGAATCTATAGTGACACCATTAACGAGGGACTAATTTCAGCCAGAATGTTTATGGACTTGACAAAAGCTTCTGAAAAAGTAAACCATAGTTTGTTCATTACCAAATTACAGAAACGTAAATTTGGTGATAATACAGTTAATTGGTTTCAAAGTCATCTAGAAGAAAAAAACAAACATTTAAAGGCCTTGCTAATAACCATCTATCTTCATTAGGAATCCTCAACAATGACATTCCTCAAGGTTCAGCATTAGGTCCATTAGTTCAAGGGTTCAAAAGTACTTACTAGGCTCTTAATCTGCAAGGAGTTTTAGAAGCCTAGACATGGATTCCAGTGATGTTGTTTAGTCATTGCAATTTAAATATGAATAACTTATTGACAGGTAGAACATTTAAATTTTATCCTTATCCATTAGAGACAAGTGTGCTAAACCAGGGGTGAATTTATGGTTTCCCATCCATTTATTCAGATTACTTTAGAATACAATAAAGGAAGTACTTTGCTTTATGTGGAGAGGAAGGTGATTCCAAACAAGTGGTATTTTATCTGATACATATCTCTCCCTCCAACATGTTTTCTTTATGTTGCAGAAGAGATTAAGATACTAAAATGGGTACACATTCTGTAACTGGACTTCTGGATGTGCAGTAGATCAGAGAGTCTGTTGAGGCTCTGTATATGAGGCAGCCATTGCCTGTCAGTAGCCTGTATGATACTGAAAAGAGCTACAAGACTTTGAGATGGACAGTGTATTTCTTATAATTTTGGTTTGAAAGCAGTGTGTTCATTCAAGTTGTATTACATGTTTGAGCAGATAAACACAGAAGGGGCATTGTACTCAATAATCAGCAGAATAAGTGCTAAATACAATGGAATGATCACATCCCTTGACCTAGATATCATGCCATTACTAATAAACTTCACAATTAAAAAAAGGATTTTCTTGCAATAGTGGATACATGGTGATCAAAGGACAGCTTTTTGTCTACATAGGTTCACAGTTCCCTAACTACAGAAACAATTTTCAGGGGTGAGTTGCAGATGTGATAATTACAGAGATGTCATGCTTGCCAAAGGAGACTGTTGTGCTTTTTTACTCTTTAGTTTTAGTCCATGGTTATGACATCAGCTATTTTTGTGGGAAAGGCCCTATTGGGGGATCTTGGTATGATCTGGAGCATTTATGATGGCACCAAAGTTTACAGTCAACTGCATGCTTATTCATCCACAAATCCTTTATATTAGCTTTGACCTGCTTGAAGTAAATGATCCAGAGGAATAGCAGAAGGGCTGTCTCCTGTGGTAAATCACTAGTGACAGGGCTTTTAGAGGAGGAGGTAGAGCTGCCTACCCTAATTTCCTGAATTATACATGAGTCAATTTGCTACACTATGAGAAACATAAGGATTGCACATAAGGATTAACATTTGTCTGGGAGAGCTTATCAACAAAAGCTGGGTGTGGGATGGTATTGAATGAATTTGTGAGGTCTATGTACTGATTTCCCCTCATATATTACTTCAGTAACCTTCTTTAAGAAGTCATACAGGTTAAACAGGCAGTATCTGCTCTTGACCAAATCAAACTGGCTTGAGTACTCATCTATTAATTCCATAATAGTCCTCTCCATAGCCCTACAGATGAGATTCGTCAGACTTATAGGTCTGTAATTCCCTAGGCCCATCGATGCCACTACTATTGTGAAGGAGGATAACTGTTGCTGTCCTCCATTCATCGTGCACAAAGAATGTTTGGAAACTGATACTGAATAGCCTCCAATAGAGGGTTTGACAGGTACTATTTCAAGCTGTTTAGGAGGCAGCCTGGTATATTATCTGGCTGACATAAGCAGTGTTTTTGGTATTAGAAAGTGCTTTGAGGACTTCTTGAGAGATTTGGAGGGGGTGTAGATGCAGGTATGTGATCTGGAAATGGAGGGGCAGTGAGGGGGTGAAGTTACAGCTCAGTTTATCTGCAAGTAGAATACAACAACATACAATAGACCAGGTCACCAACTTTAATAACAGAGTATTCACGCTAGTATCTTAGCTCAGAAAAGCCTTCCAGGCGGAAAAACCATGCCAAAAGCATCTTTGTACAACAAATCCCTCCCAATTACATAATTAAACAATACAAACAATTAATTAATTAAATGAAAAACCTATTTAAGAATAACAAAATGGACATTCCTTTCACTTTTCTTATTAAACATCAGCATCGCACACAGTCAGTCTCTGTCTTTAGAGGTCTGGCAAGAGCAGGGTGAGTATGAAAGCAACTGCTCACGGGCACACTGGCTCAGTGAGTAGCACTGCCATCTCAAAACATTTGGTCTAGTTCAGTGTACCTTTTTCTGTGCAGAGTTTGCATAACCTTCCTGTCTCTGTGTGCTTTTATTCATATGCTGTGGATGCCTCCAACACCCCTGTAGACATGCCGTAGCTAAGGTGTTCCCCTAGTTTGGCTGTAGGCATGCATGCAGAGTGCATGCATGTGTGTGTCTCTCTTTGTGTGTGTACATATTATAAATGCCTGGCTTGTCAGGGTCATGACAAGCTAAAGAGTAGGACAAAATATAAGAAGAGGCAAAAAGTACTTTAGATGGTGCATGGAATACAGTGTTGGAGAAAGCAGGGGAGGGGAGCATTGGACAGTGAGGCGGCCATAGAGCCCTTTTCATAACGAACCATTTTATGTAAGGCTGGCCCTAAATGATCCAGTAAAATATGACGCCTTGTTTTTTTTCTTTGTGTCTAGTCCACCTCCATCCCATGGCAGAACCACAGTAAAAAGGACACAGGTAGCCAACCCAAGCCCTATTACTGTGCAGTCTAATCCCCTCTGATCAGTTGCTCTTAGCAAACATGCAGATCTTCATTCTCTTCTCAGTTTCTTTGTTCAAGAATTATGGACAATGGTCCAAAATCAGGGGCACAATTTAAATATTACTCTAATTCACGTAACATTTTTAACAGTATAACAGGTTCTTCACCGACATGCATTTTCTTAATAAGAAGTCTGAAACTCTGATGACTGGCATCACTGACAAACTTTAACTCTCAGTGAATTACCAGAAAATCATACAGGACAGGGCAAAAATAACAGGCACAATCAGAGAAATCTGAATGCTTACTTCTGAAGCAAGCCTCGTTATGGGGAATGTTCCTCATTGTTCTACACTCACTGTTAATATATTGTATAATATTTATTTTAGCTAATATCCATAGTAAATAATACTGAGTCATATTAATTCATCAAAATAACTTCTCTGGTAGTATGAAGTAACACGGTCAAAGCATCCTGTGAGCTTCTTTACTGTAAATGTTCCATATGTTGCTGTTTTGTTCCACATTATGAGAAGTAATGTTTCATATTTTTAGAGATGGAAAGCTGAGAGTTATGGTTGAAAAACACGGTTTCCTGTAACAGACCCATCAGCTGTCTGCAGCAGCATACATTTTGTGGCTATTTTTTACCATTTTTGATGATCACTTTCAGGGGAGAGGATTGGAGCCTAGCTCTCAAGTATACCTCACTATGAGGAACATTGCCCATTTTACTGCTCAACATTCCCTGCTCCACATTGTTCTACAGTCACAGGGTTCGCCACATTTCATTGTTGTGCGTATTGTAAGAAACAATTAACATTGCATCATATTACTTCATCAAAAAGCTTTTTTAAGTGCGAAGAAAGGAACTGCTGTTAATCATGCTGTGAACTTCCTAGCTGAAATTGCGAGTAAGTGGTCCTATGTTTCATATTTTATCTATTTGTTCCATGCTATGAGAGCTAGTGTTCAACATTTTATAGATGGAATGCTGAGAGTTATGGGATGCAGTTAGTGGAAGAAGACAATGGCAGGCTGAAGCCAGTCACATGAATGTGGTTATTGTGGCTTAGAGGAGACTAGTCATATTAATGTGGTTATTATTGTGGCTTAGTAAAGAGTGAGGACAGGTGTTATTGTCTGAAAACTCCAAGCTGAAGTACATTACTATGACTGGATGTTCCTTGACTTTGACTAACAGAAAACCAGTTAAATCTGTTGTCACTGGTAACAATATCCACTGCCCACAGTGTAATGCACTTGATTGATTAATTATTTAGTTATTTAGTTATGGCAGTCAGCACGGGGCTGGGGTGCCCTGTAGTAGCAAGTGGAAATGCATTACTGAGAATATTATACTCTTTCATTTTCTTCTGTGTGAGACATTAGGAGTGTAGAGAGAATGGGGGTATTTTTTGGTGGCAGATGATGTATAAAAGCAAGTCACTGAATGATTACTGATATGGTTTGTGGGGGAGAAACATTATCTGCCAAATAGCAACAAGGCCATTATATTTATGTATTTTTTTTACAGTAGAAGATAGTGAACCATAGTGAACCATCTTTGATGGAATACATTCCACTGGGTCACTATCTGTTTTGCACTCAAGTAATTTATTTGACCTCCCTGATTTTTTTTTTTTGTTTGTAAACTGCATTCGGAGAACTGTTATAGAACCTCTTGTATGCTGCTTGTAACAATATTTTTTCAGAGGAGTTTAGCACTATGCCTGGTTTCCACCTGGGGACTATTTGACCTCTGCATAAAATGCCAGGTAAATCTAATCTCCAGAATATATGTATTCTACATTATTATTATGTCAGAAGAAAAAGTCTATATATTTTACCAGAAAAAAAATCTTCACTTGTAATGTGCCTTGGGAACAATGCCATGGTTGGATTCAAAACTCAGAGATGTGCTACAGTGGAAGCTTTGTGGTTAGAATTGCAGTCTGATCTGTGTTTTGTACCTGAACACCCTGTTGTTGTTAAATGAAAATTCTGTTATTTATTCATATTTGTTTACTGGGGTAGTATACATTTTATAGCACAATGCACAAACACTAACAGATATCTGCTAAACAAAGCAATTCTGTCTCACAATGAAAATAGACTTGGCATTAAAACTTCTCTGCCCGTGAAACTCACATTCATTGAAACAGCATTGAAACCCTCAGATTCATTGAAACCCACACCACATCCAAAGAAAATGTATGTGGCCAGTGGTGGATAAAGATTATGTTTGGGCTGTTTTCAAATCATAGGCCCCTGGCTTGCACACAAAACAAGAAACATACATGTGTTCTTTGATACACCTTCCTGACTTTATTAAATTATATTCCTTGTATAATACAGCACACCTGTTAGACTTAGTGCATTTTATAATTTATTGTTTGAACATTTTTCCAGTAGGCAATGAAACAAAATGCATGAACCAACAATGACAAAACTGCCCAATTCAGAACATTTCCATCATAAAAGTCTACTTACACACACACACACACACACACACACACACACACACACACACACACACACACACACACACAGAATGACAGTAGTGTAAGCCATAGGCATCTTGCACAGCTTCTCGCACTTTTTTTCAATTTCAGTTTTTTTTTGTTGGGGTGCAGAAAAAGCCAAAAACAGGGACACATTTTAAACATTGCTTGTATAATTTTAGAAAGTTGATAGAATAAAATGTGTTACCACCATGCATTTCTCTGCCAAGTCTTGACCCCAGGACCCTGTGCATTACAGTCAGAGCAACATACCACTATGCCAAATCAGCAGATTCTAGAAAAACAGGAAGACTGAAACTTAAATGGCGATCATTTAATGAACTCAGTCCTCAGTTCTCACTATAGCTCTCAACCTCTTAGCACAAAAAAACCTGGAGAAAGCCAATAATGGGGGTATACAGCCCCCAAATAGGGACAAATAAAATATGTGCACTACACAAATGTGTTTTAATGTGCGTGTTACTTTCAATATAAAAAAATACAAGTTACTGTATATACTCCTCTAAGAAATGTGATGGAATGTGATAGACTTATGCTGCAATGTTTTAGGTATACAGCAAAGAAAAACATAACACTGTTGTTTCCTCTGGTTTTTGAGTTAGTAATAGTCTGTAAGGGAAACTGGCATCTTCATTAACCTAAGTTTTATTAAACTGGCTGTAAAAGAACATCAGAACTAGCAAAAAATTTTGTTCCAGGAAAAAAATGACCTACAAGGACAATCATCTCTATGCACAATATTTGTCAGTGGAATCACCTGATGTTACTTTAAATCAACCATCTGACCAGAACTACATTTCTGACAGGACAGAGACAAAACAGAATCAAGCCTTGCTGTGGGGACTGCAGTCATCACACACCTGCAAACAATACTAAATCCAAAGTCACTGTAAGCACAGACTATACCCTGAGATACTGCAGAATCAGATTATGTGCTCCAAATTCACTATCAAACTTTCATAATTCATAGCATCATAGTTATTGTCTTCAGATTTGTTAAAGGAATCCATATCTGACAACTTCAGCTGGGACACCAGATTTCCAGTTCTGAATGCACTGGGTAGAGAGATGTATATTCCTGTTAAATGAACCACATATTTACTATTACCTGATATTTACCAACAACCATTCAAAAATCATGCAGCACTATGTCTGATGCTCATTTACTAAAGACAACTGAAAAGAACCTGACTGTAATCGTGTTTCTTAACGTAGAGTCTTCTAATCATAGAACACCGATCCTTACCACGCTATTAAGGTTAGACTGGTCAGTATGACCACCACCTCTGGTCTCCTCTGATAAGAGGCCACTGGCCTTGTGGTACTAACCCAGACAAACTATAAATAAATTAGGGTTAAGCACAGTTTTAGGTTAAAAATGGGGTTAAAACACTAATATAAATTATGTTGGTTTCTCACAGTGATTGGGCATAACTCACATTCCAAATACTATACAGATAAAAAGTTAATGCCTGACAAAACAATCAATGCAGCCATTTTTACATACTATGCAAAATACTAAGCAAGACGTACAATTTACAATACAAGTACACCCTAAACACAGTATTTCATTTCCCCAATGTGCATTTTCCACCCAGGAATGACCCCCATACTATCACAGATTAAGAAAGCAAGGCACTGCAGTGCCTTCTCCTCTGTGGCATTTCTTTCATAGTCATTGTCTTCAGTGCGTGTGCACACCATTCTGGGACTAAGTGAAATCATATGACACATTCTCCAGGAATGCGTTACTTTTGCTCCTCCATGACTTTACCTATTTGAATTTTTTCTGCCAAGAAAGGCAAAAAGCACTATGGTCATGAGGATGTTCAGTGTAAACACTCACAGCTTTTTAAAGAGTGTATAATCATGCACTGATGCATTCTTCCCTCCCACAGGGCTGTAAATCTGAGCCCTTTGTAGTGCACTGATGATCCTCTAGTTAGCTCATTCATTGAAGAAAGGAAGATGGGAACTGAAATTCACAACATTTTACTTATTATACATATCGTACGGGAAGGCAAGCTAGGATTGCACAGATGCTCATGACAAAAGTAAAAAAAAAAAGCTTTTCTGTCTGCAGTGGACTGACATGTTGTATTTCTTCTATTACAAATTAGAATTATGTTCTTTAATCACGTTAAGTATTTTACACCAAAACATCAAACATAATAACTAAACTACAGCTTAACAACTTTGAAGTGCAAGGAAGATGCATGCGCATTTCTTTTCTACTTTCATACACATACGCTCTTCCTGACGTTGCCCCCATCCACATATCGTAATTGAGGAAAGTAAAGACTAGCCAACCTAATGGATATGAAATGCATACATAAATCACAAGAACACTCAACGAACGTGCCGAAATGCATACATAAATCACAAGAACACTCAATGAACGTGCTGTCACATCTGTGAAGATGACAGGATAAAAAGGTTGACAAGGCTTACACTCACGTTTGCTTAATAACCAAACACTCCAAAAACAGAGAAGAAAAACTCTAAACCACCAGGAACCACGATAAGTTTGAACGAACAACTTGAATTCCAAGTCCCGACAGATACAGTTATTTCAAAACATTAACAAACTCACTACCAAAACAGAAAGCACATTACAGATCCATTTCACTTTCACAAAGCAAGTTCGAATACCTGAAAGCAGCGTTTCACAAAGAAAAAGATCAGTTCCGTTTTACTTTCACAAAGCAAGTTCAAATATCTAAAAGCAGTTTTGTTTCCATGCTTCCCAAAGCAAATACTAGCAGAAATGGCCCCAAAGACTTTTGTTTCAAGTGCAAAACCATGCACTCGCAGCTAGTCCAAAAACTTGAGATGTTTCCATGCTTACAACTAAAAACTTAATTTCAAAAGGAGAGACGTTTCCGCGCTCACAGCTTAGCCCTTGAGCTCAATTCTGACAAGCTGACGGAGCTGATGTCATCGCACACGTGATGACGTCAGCTCCAAAGCACGAAAAGAATAAAAAAAAATCGGGAATTAAGGGGTGCCACTCGGGAATCGTGGCACCCCATTATTTGGACCCCAAAACTCAGTAAAAACCGAGTAATTGGGCACAGTTGGTAGGTATGTTTACTGGGTTATCTTTACATTACAGGAAAACAATCCTATTTATTTCTTCTGAATATAGAGTTTTGGCATTAGATTTATGCCCCCCAGCCTTAGACTTGTGCAGTAAACTACATTACAAGAATATAAAGTTGTATATGTGTCCTAACAGTAGGAATGGCCAACTACTGTAAGTATATTACAGTTTGTGTATGAGGATCATAATAGAAATTTGTTAGAATACTTTACACCATTACAGAGAAATGTTCCTTTATTGTTAGATGCCACCAGTAGCCTTTTGTAGCCATGTGGATGCTGTGGTTTTACCATTCATTTCACCAAAAAAAAAATGTGTATTTGGTGACCATTTCATTTTCCTAGATTAGACCAAGTCCTGGAAGAGTGATGTTGAATGAACGGAAACGTGGACTTAGATATAACAAGTTTGAGATTACCATTTCTTGTAGTATTCCCTTTTCTCTGAGGTATTGCAATCTTGGAGTTGGTATATATACATTTTGGGGTATTGGAGGATTGCCGTCCAAGCCCTCCTGCAAAGTAGAACATAAAATGAGAACAGTGATGCTTGATATTTACTGTGTGTGTGTGTGTGTGTGTGTGTGTGTGTGTGTTGTGTGTTGTGTGTTGTGTGTTGTGTGTTTCCTGAGCTTGCACTTATGAGTCTCAAGAGGACTCTTATAGATATTGCAGAAATGGGGTAGTGGTGTAGTCTGAACTTCAAAGTTAGTTCTTTTTTATGTAGGGGAATATGCATTCTGTGGTGTATGCAGAATTGTTTGCAGTTTAAAATATTTTTGCTATATACATATACATATATATCTATAAAGAGAGAGAGAGAGATCAATGTTTTTTTTTACTACTGCTTATTACAACCAGTTATTTTTATTTTTGCTATTACATATCACTGTTTGATTTTTCTATTGTGTGCCTCCATTTTGCTTGTGGCTGCTGTGTTCTGTGTTTCTGTGGGCCGTGAGGCTCTGTATAATAAAATTGGTGACTTATAACTTGCTGTGGTGTTTGTTTGTAGATGACGGTGACCACTGTTCCCTAGTGTGTGCCTCCCCATTGTTTGGCTGGTTATTAAGCTAGCTTTGTAGGGCTACTGTGTATATATTAATAGTTCCTATGTGTTGGAACTCATGTCTGACATGTAAATAGCAGATGTGGCTATAATTGTCTGGTATACTGGCAGTTTGCATTTAATGTGAAAGTTCTGCTTGCAGAGGGAAACTTAATTTCATTACTCAGAAATGTCGGTAAAGTGTATAATGCTCCTTATGTCTATTTCATTGAAATTATTTTTTACGTTAACTTTTTTATAATAAAATGATTGTGATATCTAAATGTGTTAGCATTTATTGGTGTTCAGTTTTTCAGTGAAATACAAGAGGGGGTACAATGGTTTGCAATCTTTAGTTATGCTTGCTGTATAGTTTGCGCCCTATAAATCAGTGTTTTCGGTATCAGTCATCCATTCTATTCTGCCTGCATTCAGGTAGTAGCCGATGTCCCTATTTTGGTCACAACCCATTTTCTGGCATATGATACTTAAGTCTTTCTGCCCGCTCTTCAGAATTTCTGCCTACAATACAGGTTTTGCCAGCTGGTCACTTGTGAAAGTTGCTATTCAGTTTTAATTCTTGCAGTGCAACATTAACTGTCATGTTGCCAGCTGATCACTTTTCTTTTTGCCTCTGGGTTGTATGGTTCTTCAGCTATTCTCCTGTGGTTATCTTTTATTTTGCATACTGCTCAATGTTAACAGTATTGCTCTTTAGTTTTCAGCCTGCACTGACGTAATATACAGTTTGTCATCTAAATGCTAATTTTTATTGACTGGTGACTGCTTCTCAGATTTGCATAGTTTTCCAGTCTTTTCTGTCTGCACTTTCATGTGATACAACCCTGTGGTCCTCACAACTAATGGGACTACCACTCCAAGTCTATCTGTAATGATCTGAGTGTACTAATAATACCATGTGGTATACAATGGCCATTAAAGGTGTGCTTGGGGGCAGGTGGCAGCTTAAAATGGAAGAGGGAGTGGCTGCAACATGGTGAGACATAAAAGTCTTAAAGTTGAAACTTGCTAGGCCCCAAAATGCTAGCACTGGCCCTACATGTCGTCAGGTTTTGTAGTGTTACTAGGTTACAGACTGATGTTGCTCAGTCTAGTGCTTTAGTACATGTTACACGCTGACATATTCGAAATTCTGCACTTCAGCCATATTTGCTGCTAGTTTTTTGACATTCAGACTTTTAACTTTGGTCTTTCTGCATTTGATCTTTCAGCAGTCCTGTTTTTGAACTACTGTGAACTGAATAAAAAGAAAACTCATTGGCTAATCTCTTTTCTCATATGTTCATTGTTTGTTTTGTATATTAGCTGTACTTTCTCTGCCAGTCTTTTATATGTGCATTGTGTTGATTGTCGTATCTCATTGTCAGTAGCTCTAAGTGCCTTTTTTCCAAAGTCACAGCTTTAAAAGGATCAGTTTGAACTGCACTACCTGTAAGGTTAACAATATCAAATGAGAATCCTGTATCCTGTCCATTCTAAAGTATGGATGTAGTTTAGATATGGCATCTGAGGATGGAACAAAAGCCACATTTTAAATCCTCTTAATGTTTTGTAAACCATGAACGCATCTTTTGTACACTTCCAAGCTTTGTTGTTTATTTTGCCGGATTATGTGGTGGAAGATGAAAAGATATACATGTGCAAGTCGTATTCAACATCTTCTCCATTAAACTATATGCTGGAGAGTGAGGAGCCATTTCTAAAGTAGGCCAGGTAACGTGAATATGAAACACCAATTTTATAATGGAGATAATAAGTCAATAAACTGTGTAAATAGTCCAAGGCCTAGCCTTCAAGAACTCCTAATGTCAGTGTACTTCTTTACAGGTTGCTTTGTAAATATTTGACTGTAAAGGGTAGAAGTTGCCGTGTGAATTCAATTGTATTTTTGAATTTAAATATTCTGAATCTGTATTTCGGTGTTCTGCAATTTAGATAATACACTGTGATAGTCAGAAAGAGGGCAAATAAGTGCAGCTGATTTATGAAAAGTAAGTGATTTAAAATGCCAGAGGCCCTTTTTTAGGTAAACAAAACAACAGCAGTTGGTTTACCTTTGTGTGGTGATGGTGGTGGTAGTAAGGCAAGGATTCATTATGGGTGTCAGTGGCCTGGTTTGGAAGGGGCGAGATAGTTTTAGAAAGTAAAAATGAAGGTTATCTGCATGGCTATACAGATCTAGAATGAGTAAGCTAAGTGTACGTTTCTCAAATAGTTGCTGTATTATTTACTATATACTTTAGTAGGACAGAATGTTTGATTCATAATACTTGTAATCACCAGCTAAGTATGTTCCGTAGTAGATGCTGTATTTTTCATACATAGTTACTGTAATATTTCATTTGGTTACAGGACTATGTTTCTATGAAGAAAGACACTTTTCACTGGTACAGCTGTAAGCAGTATTTTTTTCTGTTTTTTTGATATTCACATGTTCCATCAGCTAGCTACTGTAACCATATTGCACCCCAGAAAGAAAGGGGACCTGGAGGCACTGCTGGCTTTCTCCTGGTCCTTAATCACACTGAATAAAAAGAACATTCTGAAATAGTCCAGCATTTGCCACCTTAAAAATTAGTAATATATTAAGAATGCATCACTCTAGGTACATTTATCCTTTTGCTGTTACACTATTCCCTTTTTGCATAATTTGTGTGACTGTAGCCAGGAGACATGGGGTTCTTGGGTTGGGCAAAATGTTGCCCCATTACAAATTAATTTGTACACCATGGTTTGCATGTCAAAAACCTGGATACACATACAAGTACAAGACCGTTGAACAAAAAAACATTGTGCAGTTGCATGAATCTTAATCTTTCCATTAACTTCTGTGGGGCTAAATGTGCAAATAGAAATGCCTCAAGTCTCCTTTTGTTTGGAATGTACAAAGTCAGTGAAAAATAAATCTCACTGACCATCTCATCACCATCTAAAAAGCATATACTGTTTCATACAGATCTCAAGATGATGTCTGTTTGACCAAATCATCTAAATATTTAGTAATACTAGGTGACTTCAGCCTGAGCTTTATGGACTAAAGTAGTAGCAGCTTTAATGAATGTCTAGCAGATCAGTAATTTATTCAACTAATATCCAGTCCCGTGAGACCTAATCCTAAATAAAAGCATCTTTCACTCCTATATTTAGTCCTTCCCACTCATTTCTTCCTCCATCATCAAGCAATCACTGCCCCATATCCTTCAGAATTAATAACACTAGAATGAATCACAGGGCCTGGTTAATAATCTTCTCACAGGGCCTGGTTAATAATCTTCAGACCCAAATCAGTCAGTCACTTCCAAAAATCTTAAAAATACCCTTTCACAAACTTTCAAATCCTTTATCTTCTCTACCTATGACCCTGATTCTGCAGCCAGTATTGTAACTACCACCTTACTTTCATTAAAAGTAAAATTCTCCTCTGTTTCACAATTCCAAAGACTGAACCAAAACAGATGTCTGAGTAATGAACTGAAATCCCTACTTCAAGTTAAAAGTAAAGCATAAAAAAACAGTAAATTAGACAACACTGCAAAAAATAAAGAGAGACTCATAATCTTATACAATTGAGCTAAAAAGAACATCAGAGGATACCCTTTTTCTAAACCACCAATTTACTATCCTCAATCAACCTCCAAAATTCTGGCTTCTTACTAAACAATTTATATGGGAAAAGTAAGTAAAACATCACTTCATCTAGCAAACACTTATGTGACCCCCAAAAGCCTCAGTCAGTGCAGAAGAATTCTTAAGAGAAAACAGTCAGCTCCCTCCCTTCTCACCTATCCCGCCAAATACCTCAACACCTGACTCAGCCTCACCAGGGTACTTCCCCCATTCGGTTCTTCAAGGCACTACCTCCTCTAAAATAAAAAATACTCTAAATGTATGCCCAAATGGCAGCCCACCAGGTGCAGATAAATGTCACCTATGGTTTGTCAAAGATTACACATATAATCCAGCCTGTCAAACACATCAACAACCTCACTTTTCTCACAATACCTTACCCAAGGTATGGAATGAGTCCTTAGTAAAACCCAGTCCTAAAACAGAGAAACCAAACTCTAATTTTAGGCAGCAGTCATACTCCACCTTGGAAAATCTTTGATTAATCGATGTATTAGCAGCTCTCACATTACATCTTCATTTAAGGCTTACACTCCAGAAATCAACAAGGCTTCTGAGGGAGCTGATGCACTGCAACAGCCCCATGGACCCTAATGAATGACATCTTAATGGGTATGGACAAGATCCAACTAACAGGAGAAATCTTTATAGACATTAAAAAAAACCTTTGCTAGAGTAGTTTATCAAACCCTTCAAACAACCTCGATAGCCGGTTGTTGTTGTTGTTTGTCTTTCGGCTTTTCCCAGTTAGGGGTCACCACAGCGGAACTCTGGTCCACTAATGATTTGCAGTAGATTTTTATGAAGGCTGAGGTGCCAGCTCGATGTCCAGCCTTCAACAGAGGCACGCCCATTTACGCATGTCTTTTGAATGCCCATCCAACCGTGGGGAGGACATGCAGACTCCACACAGAAGGCACTCCCCGCACTCCAGCTGAGAATCATACCTGTCATAAAATATCAGTGCCTGCATATTTGAACTGTTTCTTACTGAAACTGGTACACCTTGTTTGCTGTAACATAGACTATATCCAGGCCTGTTGAATCTAGCTTTGTTTGTATGCTTGTTGTTGTTTGCTTATTTCCCTGAAATGCTAATTCCACCTAAAACACGTTTTTTTCAGCGCTTCTGTGGATCCCTAGTGATATCTGCATTGCTTACTGTACTTCTTTCCTTGTTTCACTTGAAAGAAAGTTACTGTTTGTCATTTTTGCATTTAAGTTACCTGTAACACATTGCATTTAAGTTACCTGACACTTGCTCACTAAAGCAATTATATAAGTCAGCACTAAAAAATTAAAAGCACTACTCCCTCACAAACTCCCCTTGAGTACCTTGTTCCCCATTGACCCTTTTTTCCAGTTATAAAGGAATTCCCAATACTATTCTAGCATGTCCAAAGGTCAGTTGTCAATCTCCTCTCTGGTCCAGCTGGTGAATCTGGGAATCTTGAGGCAATGTTACAACTGCCTCTTGTACACAGACAACCCTCTCCTCCTCCCAACAAATTCCAACACATGAGAGATGCAACCATATAGCTAAACTGGCGTAACCAGTCAGGAGGAGAAGGAAACCACACTCACTACAATTCCAGTCTCACATAGACCTACCATGACAGCAAACCAAACACATAAACACACAAAAACATACTCGGAGGCTCTAAATAAAAATCTGCCTAAGCAGCAGAGACCTCCAATGCAGACACCCAAGAAACCGCTACCCCAAAACAAAACACATGCAGCACATAGCTCACAAAGCCAGTGTGCCAAACAGTCACAGCCCTTAAGGCTAAACAACACACCTGATACACTTGTAATAGGTGACTCTATCATCAGGCACACTGACGTCCCGCTCACCAGGCTGAACAAGGAGAAGGTCATGGTGAGCTGCCTGTCGGGCACTAGGATCCGCCACGTAACACAAGCACTCAGGTCACTCCAAGGCAAGTACAAATATGACTTAGTCATTGTCCATGCTGGTGTGAATGACCTGAGACGTACCTCCCTGGACTACATGAAAAGAGACATAGAGGAGCTCTCTGAGCATGTAGCCCAGACTGGTATGACTCTGACCTTGAGTAACATCTTACCCTCACCAAGAATGATGCCACAATATGAAGACAAGATGATCAATTTCAACAATTGGCTTAAGTATTGGTGTCATTCAAAGGGGATCCAATGCCTGTCAGCCTAGGATGACATGCTCGACAAGCCACGATGCTTCGCTAGGGACGGCTTGCACCTGTCACCCCTGGGCTTTCGGATATTGGCAAAGACTCTTGCTACCCCCATAGTGCTTTTTTAGGCAAGGCTCAAAAGACAAACCCACCTCCATAGGTATCACAAGGGATAAGAAACTAAGAGTAATGCTACTCAACGCCAGAAGTCTAAGCCTCAAGATGCATGCACTCGAAACTCTTCTTAGCATGGAGAACATCGATATCTGTGCAGTAACAGAAACCTGGTTCAAGGCTCCCGAGAGCACCCCAGCACTACCAGGTTATACCTCATACCATGCTTTTCGGCCCCAAAACTTGGACCGAGCCACAAAAGGAGGGGGAGTATCAATATTTGTCAAAGATACCCACACCTTCCACTTTATAGCCTGCTACAGGCTACTCTCCCAAACCCAGGAACCCCACTCAGCCTTCCTGAGAACAATGGAAATTATGAAGGTCTCTCCAAACACCATTATATTGGGAGACTTCAACTACCCAAACATAGACTGGGAGCATTACTCTAGCTCCAACACCCTAGCCCAAAGGTTCCTAGAATTTATAAACTCAAATGCTATGGAACAACTTGTTACCACTCCCACAAGAGGGGAAAACATACTGGACCTAATCATCACCAACATGGGGACTCTATGTTCCAGACCAGAAGTGTATCCCTCACTGGTAAGATCAGACCATAAATTAATCTCACTGGATATTCACATCCCGACCCCCCCCACCCAGAAAACCACAGTGAAAAACTTCTCTAAAGCAAATTTCACACTCCTCAAAACCGAGGTGGAATCCTTCAAAGCCCCCGGGCCTGTG
The DNA here is from genome assembly GCF_019279795.1 of Protopterus annectens. Classification (NCBI taxonomy): domain Eukaryota; kingdom Metazoa; phylum Chordata; order Ceratodontiformes; family Protopteridae; genus Protopterus; species Protopterus annectens. Next base: position 735,695,354 of record NC_056730.1, read on the forward strand.
GAAAATACGGCCCAGACCGCAGAATCCTTTATAAATGCATTCTATGAACACCTTCAGGAATGCATGGGTCATGCAATCCCAAATAAAACCAAGACCCAATCCTCCAAAGGCAGATGTCCTGTCTGGTGGACCCCAGCCATAAACAAACTATACAATAAAAGGAGGAAGCTACTACATGATAGAGCAAAATCCCAAAAAGGGAAGGCATCTCTGATCAGTATTAGCAAAAAACTACAGGCACTCATAAAATCGTCTAAGGCCAGCTTAGAGAGAAAAATTGCACAGGACACTAACGATAATCATAAGTCTTTCTTTAGTTATGTTAGGAACCTGGGTGGGAATTCCCAGATATGCTCAGAATTAGTCCAAAATGACAAAAAATACACTGAACCCACAGACATTTCCAACATCCTAGCTGACAGGTTCAGCACGAACTCCCCCCCCCTCCCCACTAAAAGGGCAAATATCTATCCCAGCAGAGTGCTGCCCCCCTGACATCTCAGATGCTCAGGTAAGAACCGCCCTCTCCAAAGCAAAAAACACAGCATCAATGGGACCAGACGGTGTCCCGGGCTGCGTCCTACATGAACTCCAAGTAGAGCTAAACCCAAACATAAAACTACTGTTCAATCTCAGCCTTACTACAGGATATGTACCCAAAGAGTGGCGTACAGCAACAGTGGTCCCTCTCCACAAAGGTGGTGTCTCAACGGATCCTGGAAACTATTGCCCCATAAGCCTAACTAGCTTGGTCTGCAAAGCTATGGAAAGGATCATCATGGACCTCATAAATAAAGATGTTGGGGACCTACAGACACTGGATCCTACCCAGTTTGGCTTTGTTAAGGGCAGATCCTGCCTCTTAAACCTGGTCGATTTCTTTGAAACAGTCACCAAGGCCATTGATGAGGGGAAGGTGGTCCACACAGCCTACCTGGACCTTGCAGAAGCCTTCGATACAATACCCCACTCAGGCATTATCTCACCAGCTTAAATATAAACACCTATGTCACTAGATGGGTTGCAAACTGGCTCAAGGACAGAACCCACATGGTTAGAAATGCTGGAACCATGTCAGACTCCAAACCAGTTACAAGTGGCGTCCCACAAGGCTCAGTCCTGGGATCTCTCTTGTTCGGTATATATTTCTCAGAGGTACAGGCCAACACGGAAGGACTGTGGCTGACCAAGTTCGCAGATGACTGCAAACTGGGCACCATAATAGTCACTCCAGCCGACACAAGCATCCTCCAAAAGGGCCTCATAGAAACAGACAACTGGTGCCAGAGCCATGGCCTCAAGCTAAACGCCAAAAAGTTTATAGTCATCCCCTTTGGCAAAAACAAAGTTCCCACAAATTACCACATAGGTGGTAATCCATTAAGTATGGAAGAAGTAATTAGGGACCTGGGGACCCAAGTTGATAGCAATCACTGATTTGACAACCACGTGGCCAAAGTGGTTATAAAAACATTTTATATAGCCCACCTAATCATGAAGGGATTCACATCTAGATCAGGGGAGGTCATCATGCCTCTTAACTCATCCCTCATCAGGCCTATAATTGAGTACAATTCCCCTTTTGGGATGTACCTTACCAGACACCTGCAGCAACTGGAAATACCCCAGAAGTACCTCACCAAGAGGATCAAAGGGCTCAAACAGATGCCATATGCTGCCCGGTTAAAGAAACTCCAGCTCTACTCAGTGGCATGCCACCTGCTCAGAGGCGATCTGTGCCTGACGTATAAAGCCGTGTCCAACCTGGAGTTAATGGACATGCTGCACCTCAGAAAATCCAAATCCCATCGAGCTACGCGCTCGAGAGACTTGAACCTCAGCACTGAAATAAATAGGACATGCTGGAGGGATAGATTCATAACCCAGAGGCTCCCTTCACTCTAGAATAAAATCCCAGTCCAGGTTAGGCAGAGTCCCCTCATTGACTCTCTTCAAGAGGAATCTTGATGCGTGGATGGGAGATCGTAGGTTTACCCCGGGTATCACTTCTGTGTCACTGTTAGACAGAGGCACAGTATACTAACCTCGAAAAAGGGCATAGCAAAATTAATTTAAAATGGGTGGTGAAAGCCAAACACACTCTGGCTAGGCTTATAACTGCCCTAGGGCAGATAGCCTAGTATGAACCTATGAACCTATGAACAGGAGAACCTCTTGCTGTGAGATAACGCTACCGCTGCACGACCATGGATAATCTTGATAGCCAGTATCATCTCTAAATTATGACAACTGTTCAACAGTTTCCTAGCTAACAGAACATTTCAAAAACTGTCATCTTCTCCATCTCACCCAAATCACTGCTCAGCAAAGGTGTCCCACAAGGCTCTGTTCTTTCTTCTTTACTGTTTTCATTATGTATCAACAGCATGCCTTCAGATCTTCCTCAACTCCCTATTCTGTTTAGCACAATTGACATTGTCATCTGTATCTGTGACTCATCTCACCAGAACATAGGACTTCAACTGCAACAAAATCTCCCAACCACAGTTAACTGGCAAGGATCCATGAAGCTTATCTTAAAATCAAAACAAAGCAAAAGTTATGCTGTTTGGATCCTGTCAAAAGCTACAATCATTTGGCGTGTCCAGTCCGGATTACAAGTACTTACTACTATGATTAGATCACACTGTAAACATCCATTCCTAAATCTGTAAAGCCAGACCCAAAATACAGCAACTCTTCTTCTTGGCATGGACAAATGTCTCACTTTTTATCACCTGCTAGTAGAGAAGCAATTGGAGAAAGAGTATTCATATCCATCTAAAATATGGCCTTCTGATAATAGACCTGCCTTTAAAAAGAGCTTCTCCTCTCTACATATAACACCCAATAATATTTGCCACTTCAGCTCACTAGTCCGTAGAAATAAACTCAACAGATCAGTTATCAGAAGAACTAGCTGGTTTCCTATGCACTGTAGTTCTGCTTGCTTCCATCCTTTTCAAACTGAAAATCAAATCTTATTCCCCCCCCGTAGCTTGCAGGTTCGTACAATCTCAGATCACAGTCTTGGCTATCGCACACTATATGCACCCTTTTAAAACAGACATTTTGAGCCTCCAAGGAAACCATGCTACCTGACATTAGACACCATACACTGATCTCAAGTCCGGGTGAAAAAACACACAGACATCACTTGGTGAAGAAAAAATCAGAGTATCACTGCCACAAAAAATGTGAATAGCTTCACTGTCCCACAAATGTCTCCTAAGTTAAATAATGACAATAAGTTCATTACTCCCAAGTAAGATATAACCAGGTCTAATGTAATTATCAGTTTCATCTCTTTTGAGTTACCTTTAGAAATTATTTTATTGAACTGCATAGAATCAGACTACATTGCCTGAATTTAGTGGAATTAGTTTGCTGTTTGTCTGTACCCATTGTAACCTTACCTCTTTTGTGTTCCTATAGCTGGGCTGTGCCCGAAATGGGCCTCTATGGATTAGCACTGTGCCCCAGTTAATAAATCTAAATAAATAAGTAAACAGAATCAGACTAAATTGTCTGATTCATAAAATGAGTCCCAAATGGAAATGGCTCCATGTGCCATGATTTTTTGATTTGCAGTTAAAACATAACAAAAAAGGGAAGTGTGAACTGTATCCATGAGCATATTATATGATAACAGTTCAGGGGGGACAATACAGTAATACAAGTCGGAACCTTTCTGCCCTTTATTCATTTATCTTTGCCTTCTGTTTTTGATGCAGTTATGGCAGTATCCTCATTCAGCTCCTCAGTGGCCAAGTTCCTGTTTTTGTTAAAAATCAAATGAGTGATTGCCACAGTCTTATGCCTGGAGACTGTTGATTTTTTATGTACAGATGGGCCAAGACTGGAACTGTTTTGCTACCAAACCCGTGATAGCATGCATTTTGTAATAATGACATTGTAGTTCTGACAAAAGTAATTGCACAGGGGAAGGAGAAAGGTTACCAACAAGCAACAGGGGGGAAGCAACAGAGAAACCCCTTTACCTGTTCAGCCTGGATTGATTTAGATGAGGCTGACGTTATGCAATTAATGGAATGAAGTACATGTCCTTACCAGAGGAGCAATCAGTAACAGGGCAGAAAAGGTTCCAAGACAATTTACTTATTAAAAATGTCCCTCTGTAGTACCTGAGTGGTTTTAGTGAGCCACGAAATCAAGGAAGATAAACAGCATTTTCAAAAGTGAAAAAAAAAGTGAATGTTTGCAGGTCAGCAGTGTTGCTTTGTTTAGAAGCTGTTCTCTGAGTAAGCATTTAAAGTATCTATGCACCTCATTTTATGTACATCCCAGTAGAAAACTAGATGATTTAATGGAGGTATAAATAGCAGAAGACAGTTTAATAAAGTGACTTTAGCCATCCTTCCTCACTAAATAAGACCTACTATCATATGTCTGACTATGAAAGTTATATAGTCATTTCTAATAAATGTACTGTTTACACCTACCAAAGTATGGACACAAGTCTTTTGTTTACTGTTGCACTTTAAAACAAATATCAATTCATTTCAGAAGCAGCATCTACTAGTACAAACATGATTATATTCTTGTTCTGTAAGTAAAAGTGTTCTAGTGATAAATGGTTTTGTGTTACTAAAGTGCTCCCAGTGCAGTATATTTTGATATGAAATCATCAGTCATGCGGTGAGCAGGAGGAAATCAGATGCATTTTCAAAACCTCAATGAAAATAGAGTTGTATTACATGCCACATTCAGCAGAGTGATAACAGTTAATGTAAAGTCAATAAATGGCTGGAAACTTTGTAAAAAGAATACCTGGCTGGTAGACATTTATTGTGTTGGCCCTGTTCTCCTTGGAAAATACACAAATGAAAATATCAAGTAGATGGATAGTTAAAGAGGCTGAAGTTGCTCTCGAGAAGAAAGCGACACTCTGCTTTCTGCATTACATCCAAAAACCCTGTTCCTAAGTAGAAAAAATAATCTGTACCAGTGTTAGTCAAGCCTATTCAGATAGCTAGCCCAGTGTTACTGATGTTACATTATAAGTGCATGTGTGTCATTCTGCATTGAGAAATACAAGACCTGCCCATGCACATACTGTAGGTCCAGTGAGACACTTTCTGGCAGACTCGGTGTTCTACCTTGACAGCTTCATTAGTGATGCTGTAGCACACCAGGGTCATGTCTTCCTTTTAGGTCTGTATTTCTCCGCAGCATATGAACAAAAATACAGCAGGTTGACTCTTCAAGATTATTTTCTTGGGGATGGAACGCTTTTCTCCTGCTCAGTCACCAGAACGATAAAAGAAAAGCTTTATTTATCACCATTCATTGGTTTCTTCACTGTTCCTGGTATTAGTACCAGAAAAATAAATTAAGTGAGAAAGTAATTAAGTAAATGAATAAATATTCCTGATTAGTAATTTCACCCAATTCGTAATCACCAAGAATAAAAGTTATGAAATAGTCCCCCATTTGTCTCTTCCAAACTGCAATGTCCTCCACCCCCCTAAAAAATAAAATAAAATAAAAAAATAAAAAAGTAGTGAATTAATATTAAGATACCTCTTCTGTTTGATATCTGAACAACCTGTCATGAGCACCAACACATTTAACAATTAAATCTGTATTTATATCCCTTATGAAAAATATAGGAAATTCTCATCTAGCAGAATCAAATCAGGCAGAAGAAATAATGCCGCGATGAATTGTAACTCATATGGGTCTATTTGATCCATAACGCTCAACTTATTAGAACAAGAAATCTGGACAAACCGTAAAATAATGGGGACAGAGGCCCAAAAACAGAGACAGATTTTAAGTACTGCTCTACAAACTTAGAAAGTTGCATGCATTTTCTGAAGGATATGAAGACCAAAAATGAAATGTATGTCATTATTTTGTGATTTCAGTCCTCAGTTGTTTGCCAGAAAGCCACAAATTTTATGAAAAACACACCAAAACTATGAAACAAAAATCTGGACATTCTGTAAAAATCTGGACAGTAGAGAGGTATGCTTTGATCATTGTATTCTTTTTTCTTGCTTGTTCTTTTTGAAGCTTACCATATTAGGCTGCCCATGATAAAGTCACTGTAGTTGGGTAAGTTATCATTTTTTTTTCTGGAATTACAGGCAGTAGTCCTAACCTTTGCTTCTGCCTAAGGGGAGTAGCTAAAAGTTTCTGGACTTTGAAGAAACTGCCCTTTTATCTGTGGTGCATGAATCCTAAATACAGAATTAAAGATACAAAATATAGAGACTTACTAAAAGGATTCGTCTTATGGCTCCTTTTTCTTATTAATGATTTACTCTGTGAGTTACCCAACCTGAATATCTTTTTGTAGTTTTTTGATGACATTGCCATCACCAGAGCATCAAAAGCTCAAAATGAAATTAATGAATTTCTGCAAAATGTCTTTCCCTACTTTGGAAATATATGCCAAAATTAAATTAACATTAAATGCTAAGACATCAACAGTGATCTTATTTAGTAATCATACGAGGCTTGCTTCAGTACTATCTGTGCAAATCACTGACCAACTTCAGTGGACACTACTATTTGCAACTCAGGTAAAACTCCTTTGCATAATTCTTAATCAATTATTATCATTTTAACACATTTTGAAATACAATTATAGAAGGTTAAAGTAGCTTACAAAATTATCTCTCTTTTAACAAAGGAGTCTAAATAAGGTATTGCTATTAATGTTTCATTTCTTGCCTAGATTAGAATACTCCTTAGTTACTGCTTTACATTACACTCAAAAAAATACATATCCTGCTAAGGACAGCACGTTAAACATTATGATTTATTTATAGCAACCCTTTATAGGAACATCACTGTGTTATAATAAACAAATACAGCTGACTTCATGTTGAAGAAAAATGCTTATCTTACGAATAGCTTGGCCTACAAACTGCCTAATGAGCATTACTCAGTTTAAAGAACTCCTAACCTACAAAAGGTCCACCCACTCTGTCAGGAACGCTGATGCCAACCTCCATGTTAGACCTCATTACACACTTCAGGTCGCTGTAAGATAATTCTTCAAATTAGTACCTCAAGATTGGAAGATATTTTCACATGGAATCAGATTAACAAACCTCCTCAAATCCTTACATTCCTAAAGCTCTAAAGAAAACACATTACAGAAACTATTCAGTGTTGTATTTCCGGCCTGTATACCTAGTACTTAGACCCATGTAACAGCACCTCAGACATTCTTAGAAGCTGATTATTGTGGGGAGTGAGCCTAAACAGAAGCACAGGTGGGCGAATTTGGGAAATCAACAGTACAACAACATGGAAGGCTCTTTGTCTTTTGCACAATGATAAACAAGAGCATATGCAGCATAAGGCAACTTAGGTAGCTGCATAGGGCCTAGTTTTGGCTGGAGGGCATGAAATATTTAAAAAAAGAAAATAAAATTTGTCCTACAGCTCCCAGCCACAATTACCTGGGTCTTCTTTGCTCTGCTGGTATGCTCTAATTTCTTTCATTTATACAAATGTAAAGCATCTGAGCCAAAGAGAGAGAGCTTGTCCCAGTCAAAACAGAGACATGGAAGCCAGTACAGTGTGGTCTTCTTTACAGAGATCCAGTACCACGACATCACAGCACCTTTACTTTTGCTGTCTTTCTAACAAATAATGAGGTGTGTGTGTGTGTGTGTGTGTGTGTGTGTGTGTGTGTGTGTGTGTGTGTGTGTGTGTGTGTGTGTGTGTGTGTGTGTGTGTTTTACATGGATGGAAGGACATCTTTACTGTAGTTTACCCTCTTAGAATCAAATCAGTCCTTGTAATACCTCAAAGTTGGACCTATTTGCTTTAGCCTACCTTTGAATTATTTTAAAGGAGGTTCTGGTAAGGATTATAATTAGTCAATAATGCTAGTTTTTAAGGATTACAATCAGTCAATAATGCCAGTTATTAAAGTTTTGCCATATGGAAAATACATTTGAACTTTTGTGATTTTGCCTTATTTTTATGTTCTATCCTTTTTTTTCCCTCTTTGCTCACCAGATAAATCTGCTTTTCATGGACAGCAAAGGGACACTCCTGTTTAAGTGACTTGCTAAGACACATAGTAGCAAACTGAGATAGGAAGCAGCTCATTAAGAACTTGGAGACATAATCCTATGTACCAGTCTCCAGACCTTCATTTACTTCTTTGTGCAGGAAAATCACTTAGGATTACAGCCAATCAGTAATGCCAGCCATTAAAGTTTCATAGCTCTTAATGTTCAGAAAATGTGTCCCTGCAACACCTGTTGTTCTATTAACTTTTTCAAAGGTTCATAGATTAGTACTAAGCTAACTGCCCTTGCGAGCCATTTTAAGCCTAGCCAATTATCGCTTGTGAGAGTCAAACCCTGCACCTTGTACTTGTAAGGCAACAACCTTAACCATTAGGCCACTCTCCCGACCCTTTTAAGTGAATTAGGGCTATCTGGCATGCAAGGATCTGTGCTATCAATGAAATGCTTCCTGTAGTCAAAAGTACATTTGAATCCTTCTACCTTCATTTGCCTGTTGTGCAACTTTGAGCAAGTCACTCAGACTGTGCTCCTGGGATGCCACTGAAAAGCAGCACTTTGTCCAGTAAGTTTAGCTGGTTAACAAATAGATAAAACATAATATTTACCATTTGGCCCTTTTTGAGCCTTTGTCCAGCATTATTTTAGTTTGTGCCCAGAAATCTAGAGTAAAGAAGTTGAGAGGTATTTTGGTCTGTTCCTAGTAAAATATGAGGCTTTTGGCAAATTGCTGTGGATTGCATTCACTAAATAATGACAGGCATGTGTGTTTCAGACTTTGTTTCCCTTAAAAAATAATTTCTATTGCAAAGCTTGTTATCCTAGCAACTTTCTAAGTACATAATAGAAATATTTAAAATCTGCTTCTGATTTTACTATTTCTGTCTCTGATCCTTGTGCTAAGAAATTCAAGGAGCAGAAAGGAGTTGCAATGTGTTGCATTGCATAGTTCTGACAATAACAAGCTGAGGTACATTTCCTGGCCATTATTTATAATTTTTTTCATTCAGTTCATCTGAAGCAATATTTGAGGTCTACAGTCATGCTAATGGCTGTAACTGATGGTCATATGTGTCCATATAAATACTTGGTTCCTGCATCCCAGAGTAGTTATTGTGTAACCTTTGTTTGCAATCCATCATGTCATATTTGTACAATTTTGACTTGTTTTGATATACTTTAAGCTATGTTGTAACCTATCATGCTATGTATGTGTAATTTCTACTTGTGACTTTGTAATCTATAATGGATCTTTTCCCCTTTGACCTCCGCTGAAAACGAGCATCTGGGCCCAGTTGGACTATCCTGGTAAACAATTGTAAAATAAATAAATAACTCAGTAAGGAAATAAATAAATAATAACTAAAGGAATCCATTGTAGTAAATAGGAACCATATCATCAGTCATTCCTTATGGTATGATCCTTGTTTTTATTCTTTTGTTGACTGTTGACAGTTTGTTAATTTGGCTGTGAATAAACTGGCCTCATCATATGAACCATGTTTTTAGGGTATGATCATTGATTTTCTTTTTTGTTGACTATTGACATTGTGTTTATTATTTAATTGTGAATAAACTCGATGGCTAGAAATTTACAAGTTAAACTTTAATATTTTAGCTATGACTACATTTTTAATTTATCTTGTAATTTTGCAGGCATGTGAGTGTGACATGTACTGTGTTGGGTTACAGCAGTTTGTTTTGTACTTAGTGCAGATGAGTAAGGTTCTAAGCTATTAATGAGCTGATTACTGTTGTGAATGATTTGATTCACTCATCCTCCATTTATCTACTATTTGACTGTGACCAAGTCACTTTACCAAGTAGTGCTTCTCTGCTGCCTCTGAAAAGGGACACTTGTGTCTAATGGGCTATCCCAAGGAGTAAGCAAATGCATTGCTAATCTGATGTTTGAATTCTTACACCCTTCACATAGCCACTAGGTAGTACTTCATTATATGCTTTTTGACTATGAATCTGAGCATGTTTCTTGTAGTTTAATGGGTTGCCAGATGCATTTTCAATAAATGTAGTCTCAATGGAAGAGGAGTTTACTGTTGCTCATGATAAGCCTGTTTTCAGTGTGAGAGTGTTTGGCTTTGTTTAGCAAATAGTTGTCTGTGTTTTTGCTGCAAAATTTAAAAATAAAAATTTTAAACTAAATGCAAATCTCTATTATCATTATAAAAGTAAAGAAGGCAAAAGTACACATGGTTAGAGGTTTGATCAGTGTTTTATGGTAATTGAGGACTTGAGGAGACACGATCTAGTAATCATATACTAGTATGGCTGCAGAGGAGGGGGTTGGTCCATTACCCTACCCAGGGCCCTATTTGACCATGATCCTGCTCTGATGATAGGTAAATGGGCATATGAAATATTAAAAAAACTACACCTGTTTTTAATTATCTGAAGGAGTGTCACTAATTTTGTAGTTTTACTTCTGTTGAGATCTTAAAGGAAGCTTTTACTGGCTTGAAGGTATGAAAGTTCAATGGTTTCATTTATTCCTCTAAATTTTCTGCAGTTTTGCAGAATGCCCCAGACTTTGCCTCATGTATTTTTTTTGTCTCTTGTAAAATGTTTGATTTTCTGGTAAATTACTAAGCTGAGGAGTGCAGTCACTACTGCCAGACATTGGAGTTTCATATTTCTTATTGTTTAGAAAATGCATATTAATTCATAGTCAGTTGTTCTATTAACTTTTTAAGTGAACAAGAGTAATAGTTAACAACTGCCCCTGATTTCACCCCATTGTTCATTATTTTTGGCTTTGGCTGTGTGCAGTGCTGTGGTGTGATGTGCTGCACTGTGAACATTCTTTCTAGTTGTTAGTGAGTTTCCACAGTTTTTCCCATTTGTTTTACATAATGAAAGGTAGTGCAGTGTTGCACACTTTCAAGATGGAAGGTTAGCAGTGGATGTAGTTTATTTATTTTTTGCCATTGGTTTGTTTTTGCAGTAGTTGGTATGGCAATGATAATATTAAATCACATTAAACTGCCAGAATATTAAATACATTTCAGCAGAAGAATGTGATAACCATTTACAATTTGAATTATTTCAATCATTAAAACTGCAAATGCTTAAATTCTTCTACTGAGACTTGTCCAATTTTGACAGCTTTCAGAAAATCGCAACATCATTCAAAATCCCTTTCCCCATAAAAATATTTAAACCCTGGAGTAGGTTATTGTCATCAGACATTGCATTTTTTGTATCATTGCTAAACCTTCAAGTCAATTATTTTTGCTGGAGTTATTACAACAGGCCAGAAATGGAGATCTAATCATTTCATGCGGCTACATTTCTATGGTATAGTTTGGTCTTCACTGGGGGCTGGAAAACTGTAACATCATGCAGTTCTTTATAGTTGTCATTGTATCTCACGTCTTTCATTTTGTCTTTGTAGTCTGATCGCGTGTTTCATTCTGTCTTTCCAGTGTGATTATTTTCATGCATCTTAATCACTATGTGATTATTATATTTTAGTGGGACCCACCCTATTAATGTGATTGTAGAGCTCTTTTTCCTGGAATCCATTTCAAGCACCCTTATATAAATCATGCTAAGGCATACCAAATGCTGACAAATGTAATGAAATGTCTTGTATTTGTTAAAAAGTGTTTTATAAATCCAGTCATGTTCTATTTCCTGACAATACAGGACAGAACAAAATATGTACAACTTTCTGTTCTTGGATTTGTGTTATGTAATAGCTTTTCTCTTTTTACTGAGGTGCAAATATATTTGTGTATTACATTTTCCCACTTCTGTTGTATTGCTAACTACCTCCTTGATTTGGTAACACTGTTGCATATGGACACCTGAGACAAGCCATAATACTTGAGCATGACAAATTTTACAAATTTTGGCAAGATTTGTAAAATGTATTATTAGACTATGGTATTTACTGTATTTTTTAATGGGAATGGCCTTTGATTTTTATTTATGGATTGTGGGTCCGTTACCATGCATTCAATACTCTACTGGTATTTTTTTCACATTCCCAATATATCCCACCAAGTTCCAGCTTTGCCCCTGTTGCACCCAGCAGGAAAAGGAACCAGGAGCCACCACAGGTTTCTGATGATATGTTGTGTCTTTCGGCTTTTCCCGGTTAGGGGTTGCCACAGCGGAACTCCGGTCCGCTAATAATTGGCAGTAGATTTTTACATGCCGAGTTGCCAGCTCTGACACACAACCTTCAATGAAGGTACGCCCATTCACACATGCCTCCACACAGAAGACGCGTTAGCTGAGAATTGAAGAACAGGACAACGTCTTACTGTGAGGCGACAACGGTTTCTGATGATATAAATTGACCAATATTCAGATTGCAAGTACTGAGACATATCTTGTTCTTTGAGTAGAAAATCTGATGTCCATTTTAACTAGTGGAACTTGTTTTTTTCTAAAATAAATCTAACTGCTTCTTATTAACAATTATTAATTAATGCTTCCAGAAAGTATGTCACTGTTAATCTCAACAGAAGTTTATATAAAACATGTTAATATGTAGTATGAGTTCTGCACTGTCTATTTTACAAAGAATTACATTAATCTTATTCAAGGGGTTGAATGTAGCTGTGCACTTGGAAGATTTCCTAATTACTGGAAAGACAGAAAATGAGTGTGCACAGCTATGAACAATGCAGTTGTGAATGGGGGAGTATTGTTTGTTGAGCAGTCCATGTAAGCCCCATAAAAACGAGTTCACATACCACACACACACACACACACACACACATATATATATATATATATATATATATAGATATAGATATGTAGATATAAACATACAAATATATTTTTATTTTATTTATTGACATTTGTTAACCGGATTAGTCCAGCTGGGCTTGTGGCCCGTTTTCAGTGGACACCCGAGGAGAAAAGCTCCAAGAACATACAGTTTACAGAAAAATGACACAAATCACAAATGTGTTTGTTTGTGTGTGTGTGTGTGTGTGTGTGTGTGTGTGTGTGTGTGTGTGCGCGCGCATAAATGTAGTGATTATATGACCATGCAAGTGCAAATTGATGAGTACCTGGTTGGTATTAAACAAGCAATAATACTCAAAAGGCATTATACATAGGTGTATATACCTGCCTTTTTAATGTGATCTTGGAGGTCATTTTCCTGGAATCTATTTCAAGCCCCTCTGTATGAGTCATGCTAGACATACTGAATGCTGAGACACACACACACACACACACACACACACACACACACACACACACACACACACACACACACACACAAATATGCAGTATATACACATGAAGACATGCATATACATGCATGCATGCATACATACATAAATGTATATGTATGTATGTATGTATATATATATATATATATATATATATATATATATATATATACATATACATACGGGTACATTTCATTTTGTCAAATGTTCATTTGCTGGACAGAATGAAGTGCAGGTTCTTTTGTGCAAATGTTCATTTTATTGAAATTTGGTATTTTTGAATGTTTCTTTTTCAGAAATAGGTAAGTGAGTTTGTACTAGGTGTATGTGTGTGCCTTTTAGTCTTTGTGGATTATGGTTAGAGTATGAGCTAGGGAAGGGGATAGATTTGACGTTTGTGGGATTGTTTGTGATTTATGGTTGGAGTAAGGGAGAGGTAAGGGGACAGATTTCATGTTTGTTTAAGTGTTTGCACATTAGGCTTACAATAAGGCTTAGGTAAGAGAACAGACCTAGTGTTGTGAGACTGGTTGGTATGTATTTGTGTGTCTCTGAACCTGTCTTGTTTAGTCGTAGTGCCATGTAAAACTTAAGGTAAGGTGTAGTGTTAGGGTTAGCTTGCATCACTAAGGTAGGTGGGGGGCTTGAACCTTTCCTGCAACCATTAACTAACTCTAACAATAAATAAAATTAGTGGCCAAGGATCTGTAATTTACTCCTCCCCAAATACCCAACAAACCCAGCACAACCATTTACAATCCAGATACATGATTCTCAGTCATACCTTTCACTTCAGTTTCATTATTCAGCTATGATGTACAGACTACATTTTAAAATCTCCATAAAAATATACCCAGATAGCAGCACCTTTAATTTAAATGTCTAAGAAAAATTAGTCTCTTATATTACCCAACCTTTCTCCTTTATCTATGACCTTATCTTGCAAATTGCCTTTAAACCAGATGAGTAAACAATTGCAGCCATTAGATGTATATCTGAAGCTAATAAGTCTACTAACCCTAATCAGAATTGTTCCATTTCCAATCTAACCACTGTCAAGAAAATACAGGAAAATCAATACACACTTAAATTTTACCTATCTGCAGTTTAACAGAATCCAAAGTAATGACTAACATGACACCATCTTTAGCCCTACCACAGAACTCTGTGCAACCACTGATTAAATATTTAGTAACTCTGATAATGAACACACTTATAGGAGTAATTTTCATACACTACGTGGAGCTTTTGTTCTTGTCGATCATGATCATGATCTCAAAACTAAAGACTCCAGTTACCAAAGTGTAGCAACAAACTGTTTCAATAAGTACTTCAACAAAAGGTATCTAAAAGTTGCATTTAACTATCGCTGTTCAAACATTCAGGAGTCCCTTAGGGGATTTATTCAGCTATCTTACCCTGGCTGTTTGAAAGGCCATATTAAAAATATGTTTTTTGTAAAATTAAAATATCATCTTCCTCCATCTAGTAGCTCTTTTCAACATTACTAATAATGAAAAACAACTCACTATGAATGCTGTGACTTTATAAATCTTTCAGAACAGTGCAAAGACCATTGATGTTTATGTGAAGTAGCTAACACCCTCCGTATTACTGAATGAGCCACGTCTATTTGCAGCCACACTATATAGCCCAATTAATAATGATTTCTTCCCTGTCCTCACAGCCAGGCTAAGTGCTAGAGTAATCTCTTGCTCCTTGTGAAGTCAAATGGCTGAAACTTCTAACCTTGCTTTGTCAAAACTGCAGCCAGCAGTATGGAATGCTGTTGCAACTAATATTCATACCCAAGCCACACTAGAAGACATTAAACAAAAAATCCTGCTTAGCTCAGTGCCATAATTAGGGTGGAGCAAAGTGTGTAGATGCAAGATGTTAGGGGGCACAACTGATTGTTACCAGTGGGGTACAGGTGTAGTGCCGGCATTTATTTAAGAAGCAGATGCTGACATCTTAGTATCTTAAATTGATACATGTAGTAGCTTAGCATGTTAGGAACTGTAGTAAGGAGAGTATGTTGCTATGGTTCCTAATTCAGCAATGTTCTAAATGCATTCATTTAAGTTGCTGCAAAATCATGCATGGCATCTTAAATACAAAGTGAAATGTTATTACAGTACTAGGCCTCCATTAGCAGATGGCATGCTGTATAGAGCATAGAGACCTATTTCTATTTTATAGTCCTTGATTTTGAGTAGAGGGAGAACTATTCTGGGAGACTTCCTAGGAAGCCAGACAACATAGGTACAGGTCTAACTCCATCACAGAGTTTCACTTGGTTAACTGATTCTGCCTACTGTACCATTGAAACCTCTGTTTTCTACTGTCATCTCTGTAGCACACGGTTCTAAAAGAAAATTTTCCCTCATACTCTCCTTTTTTATCTATTAAAGTCAAAGTCAAAAGTGAAAGTAAACTTTATTGTCATTCAGAAATCACACAAATGCAAAAACTGAACGAAATTCCATGTCTCCGGACTCAATGTGCAGACAACATATAGACTATTTTCACAGACGTTTACACATATAACACTTAGCTATTACATCACAGACAAGCAGTCCGTAATAATCATAATAATATTATAATATTAATCATAAATAATCATAATAAATAATCATAATAAAATGGCAATCATATGCTCTTAAGCATTTCTTGTCATGTGACATACTACTCATTTTTAATCACACTGTAATCTCTCACCTTTATTATCCTGCCTTTCACCTTCATAATGTTTCTTGAATATAAAATACAAATTCATTAGTAACATTTTCCAGTGTTTTATCTCCTTAAAGCTATGTTGCTGTCCAGTTACTGGCTTGGCTTGACCCCTTTCACTCTCCGTGTATATCACTTTTAAACTAGTTAGCATCCTACGTAGAATTGTCATTCTCGTGCACATACTGTGCCTTAAGCAAACATTCACACATATATGTGCATCTTGAACAAAAATGCATTACATTTATACCTCTGCAAGAACTAATCATTGCAAATTGTATTCATTAATATATCTGAAATTATGTAAGTATATCTTTTATATGTGCTAAATAGCTGTTATTTTTTTTCTAACTTCATAAGGAAGACATTGTTATAGTTGTATTGTAAACACCAGTCAAAGTACATGTTCATTGATGTTTCAGGGTTGTGATAGCCCAGTATTGTATGCATTTTTACCGTGACGTATAGGCTTTGTATTGCTGTCCAAGGCACAAGGACATATCTGATGTTGACAAAAAAGATGTACAAAAATGAAAGTCACCCTCACAAATCACTGATACAAGTCTCATTTGTGCCAGACATTGGAATAGTGAGCCCTTCTTGAGTGGTGCACTGACATGTTGTATATTATACCCTATGCATTGCAGATTACCTATCAGTCGATGGAGCTGCATTGCCTGCAAAAGATACACAGCTGTCCCCATGTCCTGTTGTCCCCCTGTCCCATGTGGGACCTGGATAGTATGATCTGTAAAGTTGATGGTATTCAGTACTTCAGGAAAATGTGGACTATTTCATAAAACACCTGCACTGTGTTGTTTTCATACTCTGTGGTACATGGTTAACCTCCATGTCCTGTTGCATGGCACTGAGAAACTGGCGTAGTTGCCATGAGGCAGATAACTGAAATACACCCACCAAATCTCTAGATGCTCAATGGAAGCTCTCGGTAGTCTGGATGATCAGTGTTACATATATATTAATGTCCTCAGGGATGGGTATTTCAAACATCCCACAAGCCTGTATGTTAGCTAGGACACATCTTCACTAACTCCCTGCATGGTGTCCCTGTCTAAAAGGTAGCAGTTCATGATATCTGAGTCATGGAAAGGATGGAATTTTAGCCAAGCAGGATCTTCTGTGATTCAGAAGAAGATGATGTGAACTTTGCAGCTACTGGCTGTGAGGAGCGACTCAAACATGCATTTCTGTAATTCTACTGATATTCATAACACCGTCTTTGGTTTTTTTTTTTTTTTTTTGCTTCAGATGCCTGATTGTTAGTAGACCATGTCTCAAACAGTCAGCCCATTTGTTACATTCATCAAGTGAGAACCAACCAAGAGTTGTAATCATCCTCTCAGTCATCAGGAGTAGTTTACTTTTGTCTTCCATTTTTTTTGCACCCTTGTTGAGGCCACAGTGATGGGACATGCAATGGGCTCTTTTTTGAGGATACATTCTCATTTCTGCACAACGTGATGCCTCCAACCAGTCCTGTATCTCTCCGTGCAACATGAGTGGTGGTCTCTCCCATTTCCATAAGGGAGATCACACTACCCTGTGAGTCTCTAACCGCATGCTAACCTTCCTTTTTCCCCCAAAAAAGTGAGTGGATCACATTCCTTCATGCTTTCCCCTCTGTGCCTGGACTCTTTTATTGTATGAACCATTCATTTAACCAGCCACGTGGGTTATTGCCAGGGCTCCATCCATCTGTGCCACAGGCTACAATACCAGACTTCCTTAACATCTTTCTGTGGTCTCTGAAAGTGATCCTTTGGTTTTTATGGCATGCTGGAAGTTGCAGTGCATCACATTATTTTTATGCATTTCTGAGTTGCTCTGATATATTGCTTATCCTCATTTTCACTCACCATCACTCTCATTATAATAGTATTGCTTATTTCCATCTCATTATATATTGCCTGCTACACCAACTGCAATATTTCATGTCCTTCCATGGCTGCTTTACATATATCTCTCACTTCTACTCATCACACAGTTTTGGTTTTGCATTGCACTTGTTTTTGAATTCTGGGATAAATTTCATTTTTAGGGGGTTTATTTCTGTAGGTATCTTGTTCTGCAGAACTTCCATTTAACTCTATGGCCTCTCCACTTTGTCTCTATCTAAATTTTTTAATCTTATTACAGTAATTATTACTCTAATCATGCTCATATTTAAGTGTACTGTAAATGTAAAATGTACTGCTTATGTTCTTTTTTTATTCCCTATGCTTAAACAAGTTTTTTTACACACCAGTACATTTAGCTCTGATATATGTCCTTTATGTCTGTGTTGTACCTAAGATCTGTAACTATGCTATACACATATTTTGTCTTTTCCGTATTAAGACATGTAAATCACTGTTTATGTACTACTTATGTTTTTTTTTTGTATTATGTAGAGCTTTTCTCCCCTTGCTTCCAGTCAGACTTTCCCAGTAAACAAATGTAAAATAAAATAAAAATAAAAATTTTTGCTGTATGCAAACTTTTATTTGTTTTTACATTGTAGTGAACAGGAAATGTGGCCTTTATGTCAAGTTTTTTTTTTTGTTTGTTTAACATTTTATATTAAGTTAAGTGTAAATTTGGGAATTATGAGATTGTTTTAGATGGGCTAGAGGTTTCACAATATTTTTTGTATATGCTGTCTGTAAAGTTGCATTTATGTTGTAATGTGTGGAATATGATCTATGTTTCTGTTTAATTTTTATTTTGTTTTGCAGCTTTTAGGTAATTAAGTAAACTAATGGTAGATTTCTATATAGGTGTTGTTTTAAGTAGTATAGGGACCTTTGATACATGCCATTGTCTCTTTTATTTGTGTGTTTGGTGTATAACTTTTAGTGAGTAGCATAAATGTGGCAGGCACAGATGAATTTTGTAGCTCTAATGAAGTACCCAGGATATATATAAGCTGTATATGATGTACTAATAATGGATATATTAAAAACATATGTACACAGTCTAGCAGATGTATGCTTTTATTACACCTGATAACTGGGGTTTGTCGTTATAATAAACAAATACACACACACGCATGCATATATACTTATAGAAAGACAGATATGGATATAGATTTGTGTTTACATACACATATGTGTTCAAATATTTATTAGCAACTACTCTGATATCTTCCTAGTTTGATGAACCTTTCTCCTCCGACTAGTAACTGTACACGTTTGTAAAATATTTCAGGTCTTATCAACATAATAAATATTTGTAATGTGTTATGGCAAGCCTAACTATATAACAAGATGTCAGAGGATATACTTTGTTATTATACACAGAGTACTTTATGAATAAATACCAGGTTGCATTTATATGAAACTCATAGGCTTAATATTTGAAATTTGGTAAAACCTGTAAAACAACCACCCAACAAGCCAACCAACCAAACAACCAACCAAAAAATAACATGGAATACAGGAACTGAATAGACCCATGTACTATTTCATACATTCAAATAATATTACTGAAGGCTACAGAATTCCTTATTATATGCAAAACTCACTTATAAAAGTACTTAAAAGCCTTGTTTTAGTTCAGCTTCCTTTCCTTAGCAAGTTCCATTCACCACAGATTGCATTACCATTAGAACTCAGGCATTAAAAATACAGTGTTATGGGGCGTGGCTAGGATGCTGAACTGATAGCTGCACTTCATTTCAGCTCTTACCTCAATACAATTCCTGACAGAAATTTTACAAAATAATATTTAATTTGAAGAAATTTTTATTACTAACTTATTTCTAATAACTCTGAGCATCTATAAGAAAAATTTTATTGTCAGAACTTGAATAATTCCTGTCAAATTAATTACTGGAAAATCAGCACCAATATCAGCTTTACAGCATGAGTCATCTAAGGAATACAGCACAAGACTCTTCTCTCAAAAAGGAACTGCAGTCTCTCTTTACAAATATACAGGAACTTACAATAAAAATCGACAAGATGGACAATAAAATAGATACTTTTAAAGAAAAGTGCTCACAACAACTGGAACAGCTTCAAGAAATGTTTACACAGCAGAAAGGACAGATATCACTTATTGAACAGTCATTAAGTGACATTGACACTAGAGTCCAAATAGAAAAACAACAAACTGAATTCTTACTTCAACAGAATACATATTTACTAGAAAAGCTTGATGATATGGAAAACCGAACAAGAAGAAATAATATTAGAATATATGGTCTACCAGAAAAATCTGAAGGGGACAATATGATAAACTTTCTTACCACCTGGAATACCAGATGTAACAAAAATACCTGAAGCTCTTTCATATGGTATAGAACGGGCACATAGATCACTAGCAGCTTCTGGAAATGCTTCTTCTCCGGTAAGAACAAGCCGAGATCTATAATTGTGAGACTTTTTTCTACACAAGATAAAGATCTTATATTAAGAAATGCTTGGGCAAATTCTCCCATCAAATACAATAATTCATTAATAAGATTTGACAATGATTATTCTACAAAGGTGGTTTCAAAAGAAAAGAATTTCTACCAATAAAAAACCTTGAAGAAAAAGCAACTGAAAGTCCATCTTTTATTTCCAGCAAGACTGAAAGTTTTTCTACCAAATGGAATAAAAATCTTTGAAACAGTAGATTCAGCAATAAAATACCTTACCAACAACAACATCCTAACACATGAAGAATCTATGGACTGGACAATAAGTACACAAGAGAAATGCTGAAGTAAATAATTGGAAAACTGTTGAGCAAAAGAAAAAACTAAAGGACAAATAATCTTACATATGTTATATTCTGTAAAATCTAAATAATAATACTAACAACAAAAGAAAAGTTCTTACTGTCTTCAAGTTACACCAAAACAGGTACTGTTTTCAATTATATTTTAAATGTCAAAATTAGCATAAATGTAAATACATTTATCTCAAATCACATCAATATACTAAGCATAATTTAAACATTACTCTATTTTTCATTATTATCCATCTATTATTTTCATATTCTTAATCAGAGTAATCAATGCATAATAATGTTCCCAAATAGTTTATTTATTTATTTATTTATTTACTTTCTCTCTTTGTGCTTTGTTGTTTTTATTTGTTCTCTTCTTTTTATAAAATCTTCATTAACTTATAATATTTTAATCAGTATATGGTTATATTGCTTAATAGGTATAGTAATGGCTGCTATATAACTTATTATCAGTTACATCCCTGACAGCATAACTATTTATAAGTTAAAAGTGTCCCTGTTTGGATAAATGCTAATGCTGGGCAGAAATGTGTTGCTTTTGAAATGAAGTATTTCAGTTAGGATGTATCATAAGACTACTTTAAATAATCTTAAAAGATGTTCTGCCTTTGACCCATATGCACATACTGATATAGTCCAGTGAAAAATATGTTTTAAGTGATATTTTGAGGCTATAAGTCATGTGTGTTGTGGCTCCAGACATCCGGAGTTGAAAGATGCTTGTGACTAGCTTAGATATCCTGTTGTCTTTTCTTTTGTAGAGAAATAAGGCATAGCATGTTTAAAATGCAAAGTTTGACAGTTGTGAACACTACTCCGTAAACTAGAGTGCTCGCATGCACACTACATGAGTTTGTCACCAAATAAGAGGAGGGAAAAGAAAAAGAAAAACACATACCTTTTCCGCTTGGTTCTCGAGACAATTTAACAGCCACAAACATCACTAGAAACTTGAGTTACTTATTGCTTGTCGCATTTACTTGTGTACTCCATCCCTGACTCTTTCTAATTGGCGTCTAGTCAGAAAATAAGCTAGGTTCATATTTAAAGATACAGAAACGTAAATTCCTTCTAAGGACACATAAATAATATAAAGGTTCATATAAATATACACAGATATTTATTTTTGAAGCACTTTCAGTTTATGGCTACTGATGTCTTCTAGCACCTTGATAGATAAGGACATATATCTGCTTGTCTTTCTATCAGTTTAGATTTCCACACATTTTAGCTATCCCTTACTATGTTTTATACAGCAGAGTTTAAAAGCAGAAATTAATCATCAGCAAATAAAATCACTGCTGTTTTATAAATTCTCTAAAGAAACTAGTAAATGTCAAGCAACTGACAGGTTTGTTTTGGGGAGGGTTGCCATTTCCCACGCTGGTGCTCCTGCAGAATACTACTGATGTCCTGCTGCCAAGGTATGCCCTCGGGTGGGCAGGTGGGATGCAACAAGAAGGTTGGATGTGCATTTGGCAAATCAAACATTTAGATGGCGTTATGGTATACTAGATGGAGAAAGTGGAAGCAATGATTGTATAGGCAACTATAATGAGTAACATAACAACAGTGGATTTGACCCGGTGTGTCAATTATACAATGTTTATATCCCATGTGGCTTTGGGCTTTGTCAAAGCATGTGTGTTCTACACACATATTGTGTTGGATCTGATTTGAGTGGAAGGGGAGAGGCTTAGCCCACACCCTAATTTGTTACTGGGTTGCCATGCATTATGGGCATGCATTGTGGCAGGTACTCAACGGGCTATCCATCCTTAGATGGCCCATGCTGTTCCCGTTTGCTCATCTGAATGGTGACTGCGGCTGTGCTCTTCTTGTTATGTTGCCTGGCTGTGGCTTCACCCTTCTTATAATATTGCCTGGCTTTTTACATTATCAAGAATGACACAATACTAGTGTATGAGGGTATATCATGTTACTGTTAGTGTGGACAAGGATGCTTGACAATGCAACTATGATTCTTGGACCTTTCTGCAGACGGGTGTGTTGTCTGGCAGTTGAGAGCCTGGTTGTTCCTGATCAGCGGACCTGTATTTTTGTGTTCCAATGTGACTGCATGAAAGGATGCCAGTATTGGTCTGCAAGTTTGGTGGGCAGTAGATTCGTTGGGGATTGATTTGAGGAGACACTTGTATTATGGCTGGGGCACTTGACATTTGATAAATGTATCCTCTCAATGATGCGTTCTGTCTGGTCATTGGCTGTAAAACAGCTTTTCTGAGAAATATTGTTGTGGTGCCAGTTAATGATTTGGATTAAATGTTTCTATATACAGTCGTGAAGCAATTGCCAGGATAAAATGGTACTCTTGCAGTGCATGGATCATCGTGGCTGTCCTCCGATGTTGGAGGAAAAACAAGCTTCTTGGACACCTTTTGGCGTGGTAAAGGTGTTACCCCATGGTTTGAATACGTTTTGTCTATTTGCTGCAAAATGGGTTGGGAATTTTGGCCTGTAATATTTTGTACATGATGGTTTGAATCTTGGCAGCTTCCATTGTTTTGATGTGTTCTCCAGTATACTTTTGTTCAGTCGTAGGATTGAATTACTGGTGTTGAGTAGGTCAGGATTGTATCTCCAGCACTTGTTGTCAGCAGATAGACTCACTGGTTGGGTGTCAGTCTAAGCTGTGGGAGTTGATGTGTGATATACATAGATGTTTGCTTTGAGGGTGTGGTCAAGTGCTGCAGTTTTACCTCTGTACTGTGTCAGTTTTCATTGTGCAGGGTCCCTCTGAGGGTTGATGGAAGTGTTGGCAACAAGACACTCAATCAGGTAACAACATTATGAGTGGTCTCTTGGATAAGGGAGCTGTCTAAATTGTGATCTTGTTCTCTCCAGCCATGGGAATTGTCTTTGAAAAGCTGAAAAATGCAATCAGAGGAACATATTTAATGTCTACTAAAGAAATATTAATATACTTATACATTGTATCGCATTTCAGTTTATGTTAAACATGAAATATGATGTGGTTTCAGAACTATTCATGTTTTATTCCAATATGACTTTGCAAATATTAATTTAAACACTGGTTTCGGACTTGAGTAGTCTAAAACAATTGCACAACAATGGTACTGTATTATACAGTAATGTCAGTAAATAGTTTTCAACAGATGTATGAAATATACAGTTATAGATTTTAACATGATGTTTATTAATACCCTAAATTATTTTGAAATGATACTACCTTAATCTAAATATTTGTACCTTTTGAAACCTGCTTAGAAGTAAGTATTATTGAATTACAATAAGATGAGTAAAGAATATATGTATATATTTTAGCTGATTAGATTATCTTAATATATTATTCAATTATCTTTATTTAAAACTAAGAGGATAAGAGAAACTGATCCAAATATTATTTGTGAGGGTAGAAAGTTTGTTTGGTTAGATTCACTAACCAAACAAAGAGGTATATTACCTCATAGCAATAGGGAATGGTTTTTAAGGTTAAGAATTACAAGTTTGGAAGTTCTTTGTTTTTTTTTTATTCTATCACTTTGGTGTCACTCAGAAACATGCAAAAATCATACAAGAAAAACTTTTTGAATTCTGTATCCAAGATGGAACTAAGAATAAACAATATTTACATAAACTCACACATAAAACAAACTCAAAACTAGGAAATGAAATGTTTATCCATAAATGTTAATGGTCTAAATAATAGTAATAAAAGGAGAAGCCTATTCAAGTACATAAACTTACATAAACCACAAATAGTCTTTTTACAAGAGACACACTTATTAGATAGAGATATAAACAACTTAAATATTAATAATTACACAGTACTAATAAACTCTCAATACAAAACAAAAAAAAGAGGAGTAGCTATACTACTTCGCAACTCAACTATAACACCTAAAATAATTACTACTCATCAAGATACATCAGGTATGTTTTGTCTAGTTTCAATAGAGTTAAATAAGAGAATCTATACGTTAGTAAATCTATATTGGATCCCAGGACTAGGATTAAAAACAGTTAAACAGCATTTTGAAGAGATAATTCATTTAACTAAGGGTAGCCTGATATTGGCAGGAGACTTCAACTGTATAATGAATGAAAAAGATACAGATTCTAAATCCAAAAGAAGAAAACAACCTATCTCTAAAGCACTATCAAAATTTATAGATACATTGTATTTAAAAGATATAAATGAATTTGCAGAACCAGACTCACTAATCTTCACATTTTATTCTCATAGATATAAAACTAACTCTAGAATTGATAGAATATATGTTGCCAATGACCTAATAACAAAAATTGACAAAGTCAAAATCATAAATTGTCCTTTATCTGATCATAATGCCATAGTCTTTGAGATAGAGCTTAAACCATTTTATTCAAATCCCATTACTAGGATACCTTCCTATATCACAAAATTGAGAGATTTCAAAGAATTTTATGAAGAAACAA
Source organism: Protopterus annectens (assembly GCF_019279795.1). Taxonomy (NCBI): domain Eukaryota; kingdom Metazoa; phylum Chordata; order Ceratodontiformes; family Protopteridae; genus Protopterus; species Protopterus annectens. The sequence goes on from NC_056730.1 coordinate 735,720,498, forward strand.
TCAAAAACTTTCTAGAAATAAATTACACAGAAGATATTTCAGAAATATATGTCTGGGATTCATTAAAAGCAGTTACATATGGGAAGATATTATCCTGGTACATAAATAAAAGGAAGTTATGGAATAAAGATATGCTAGACTTACAAAACAAAGCAGATAAATTGAAACTGGAAATACAAAAGGGTAATGCTACTTAAGTTCAAGAACTTACACAAATCAATAAGAAGTATACAGAATTGCTACACCATAAGATTATGATTAACTTAGAAAAGATAAAAATAAACTCATACTTTACTAATTCAGCACACCTGAGATACTTAACTAATAGAACAAAAAAAATAATTAAATCTAAGCAAATAAAAGAAATATTTATTCCCAATACTAACAAAAGAGTTACGGAACTTAATGATATTTTAGAAGCATTCAGACTCCAATTTAACATTGATAATTCCATAAATACTCAAGATACACCTACTAAGGATATAAAAAATACTTAGAAAACAATATTCATATTAAATTAACACAAGAACAAATAGACATTATTAACAAACCAATCAATATGACAGAATTAAAATCACAAATTAAAAAGCTCAAGACAAATAAAGCACCTGGCCCAGACAATATGCTACCAGAAATGTATAAATTAATACCCAATCAAGCCATATCTTTATTATTAAAAGTATATGATATAGCCAATAAAGATTTGAATATACCACCCTCTTGGAAATATTCATTGATATCCCCAATTATCAAACCAGATAAAGATGAAAAACAGTGTTCCTCATATAGGCCAATATCATTACTCAATATAGACTACAAGATGTTTATGGCTATATACGAGATAGGATCAAACACTTTCTTCCTTTCTTAATTCACAAAGATCAAACAGGTTTTATTAAAGGAAGAAATACTTCAGATAATATTAAAAGAATACTAACATTAATAGATTATAGCAAACATAAAGTCCTAAATTTAAATGTAATCTCATTAGATATTAATAAAGCTTTTGATTCGGTTAACTGGAACTTTCTTTCACTAGTTTTAAAAGAATATAACTTTCCTTCTAATTTTAATAATCTTATCCAAATACTATATGAAAAATCTACTGCATATGTTAAACTGGGATCATATAGATCAGGCCCTATAACAATAAAAAGGGAACTAAACAAGGTTGCCCTTTATCACCATTGTTATTTGCATTACTCATAGAACCCTTTGCAAATCAAATCAGATCAAACAATAACATAAAGGGCATTTGTATTAATAAAATGTTAAACCTTAAAATCCAACTCTTTGCTGATGACATACTATTAACTCTCTCAGATGCAAATGAGTCTTTGAATGCTCTATTTAACTCCATGAATAAATTTCAAAATATTTCAGGCTTAAAATTTAATGAAAACAAAACTAAAATTATGCCCTGTAATTGTAAAAAAAATAATATAAACAAAAGATTTTCCAAATATATAGTAACAGAAAGTAAATTATTATATCTGGGAATAAATCTACTCAATGAATTAACAGATTATCTAATATTTAACTATAATAAAATACTAGACAAAATAGAACAAACAATTGGTTATTGGAATAAATATATCTTTTCAACAGCAGACAGATTATATCTTATTAAAATAAACATATTTCCCAAAATATTATACTTAATACAAAATTTTTCATTGCCACCTCCCAAATATATTATTCAAAGATACAATAAACTAATTTTAAATTTTCTATGGTTTCCAAATAAACCCCGTATAGCCTTAAATAAACATTTGCCAGATTGGGAAGATGGTGGAATTAATTTACCGGATATTGATTTATATATTACCTCATCTGTCATTAAAAACATAACACTATGGTTAAATAATTCATACACACCTATATGGAAACAAGCCCATGAGCAGATTTATATAGAAGTCAATTATAATCACATACAAGACAACTTAACAGTAATACCATCACCCCTTATATGGATGTTAAAAGATTATTTTTTAGGGAAAAGGAATAATATTAATAAATTGCCATCAAACTATGTAAGCTCTACACTTTCAGTGTTCAGAACATATATAAACAAAATACCAAATATTAATTCTTGGATTTTTCTTATTTTCCCTATAGCTTTTACACCAAATATTCTAGATACATTCCAAATATCTAAAATAAATATACTTAAAGAAGAAACATTACTCTTTTGGCATCAACTTATAGAGAAAGGGAAAATTCTAACAAAGGAACAGATAATTTATAATTATAATATAAATAAAGACAATTGGCTGTTTTACAAAATCTAAGGCATTTTCTTATAAATAAAATAGAACAAATGCAACCTTCAGTTAGACATGAAGCCCCAAAACTCATTGAATACCTTATTCTTATCACAAAACAGCCTTATCAGGGTACAGGTTATTTGTCTAATATCTATAAAATTGTTAAAGAAACAAAAACTATCATGAAAAATCATACTGGGATTATTATACTTTAATAAACAACCATCCTCTAGTTGAAGAAGAAAAAGTAATATCCTAAAATCTTCCAAATTTTCTACATTATCAAAATACTGGCAATTATTCACTTGGAGATATCTACACAGAAGTTTATATACACCACATAGGTTAGCCAAAATGTATTCTATTGAAGATCAATGTTGGAGATGCCATACCAAGATACAAGCAGATTGGCAGCATGTTTTTATGAATGTATATGTCTCAATATGTACTGGAAATCCATGAATTATTTTTTCAGACTGTTTATAATGATAATTTTCAATTAACAAAGTCTTTAATTTTATTCAACTCTCCTATTCCAAACTGTGTACCAAAAAGACACTAAAATCCTATGGTCACTATTGGCAATTTCACGTAAAATCATAACTATACACTGGAAAAATGAGGCTTAGCCTACGTTCAAGGAATTTGAGACTTTAACAACAACAGTTGCTCACATGGAAATATTAACAGTGAAGAACAGAACTAAAAGATCTACTTCTTACTATTACTCTTGGATGAAAGTACTGGAAATACTTGAAAATATCGAAGAAGATATATCATCTTATGTTTCTAACTTTATATAATATAGAATTTCAATGTTATTTGCATAGACACCACTGTAAATAGTTATATAATGGTTTGAAGTTAGTAATGTTTTAGAATTGTAAATATGTTATTTATCTTTATTTCATGTAATGTTTAAGACATCTTATTTGAAATAATAAAAAAAAATATTTAGTGAAAAAAAATACAGTGTTATTTATTCATAAACTCTAATTATGTAAACTACTTCATATAAACATAAGTACTAAACTCATCATTAATAATACTGTTAAGTAACTACACCATGAAAATGACAGCTCTGAATGTCTGCATATTGTAGTTCTGGAAACTGATTCACAATGACGTATCAGGCATCTTGTGGCCTCTGTGAATAAAACTATGGAATATCACATTGGATTAGAGGGTTTAGTGACTCAGTATTGATGCATATAAGTCCCCTCACCCCCACATATATTTTGTTAGTGGGGAAAATAAATGTACTAAATCTCAAATGCAAGATATTTACTTAAAAATATGAAGAAAACATTGCATTTCTCAATGGACTACATAGGCCATGGTCTGAAGTAACTATTGCTTTCTGCAGCCCACACAAGATGGGTGTCATAGGTATACAGATCATACATCTGAAAATGTTCGAACTGCAGGTGAGAATAATTGAGAATTAAATGAATACCATGCAATAATGTACACAAATCATGCAAAATGTAGAGTCTACTAGATTTTAGCTGAGCAAAGTTTGACTAGATGAAACAGAACCTGTGCACATCACTGTCATAAACACTGGAAAATGATATGGAAGAATGAAAAGAAACAGGTCTACTGTTACCTAAGAGGCACTTTACTGCATGAAGCATCCTAACAAGCTGAAGACAAGTAAATTAGACATTGTAGATTTTATGGTTTTCACTAAGGCACAGAAGAAACATTTTGAAGTATGTAACCGTCTATTGCTGTAGTATAGTATAGTATATATTTTTTGAAACTGAATTTTGTTTAGAGTCAACAATTATTGACTTGGATATATGGCTTACTAGTTCTTATTTAGTATCCTCTCTGTTATTATGGTTGTCTTAAAGATACTACATTGGTAGCCTAGTTTGTCTTAATAGAATTATACTGTGTTATGGCTAAGTGAAGCAATATCTTAACTATCTTACGCTAACTGTATATACTAATAGCTGGCAGTTTTGTCTTGGGTGGTATATTACCCTTTCTTACTTTATAAACAACTGACTGCTGTTTATAAAAAATACTGTTCGTGTTCATCTGTTGTTTCCAGCTTTTCATCACTATTTGTTATTTATTACTTACATATACGTATATATGTATATATATATGTATATATATATATATATATATATATATATATATATATATATATATATTTTGTGTGTGTGTGTGTATATATATATATATATATATATGTATGTATATATATCTTTCCATGTTTTTTAATTTCTGTAAATGTTTAGGGCTTCTAATACTGTGATAAGAATGATCCTTTTTCCTAAGTCAGGATACAATTCATAGGTTCATAGGTGTGTACTAGGCTAAAGGCCTGTGAGCCTTTAACAAGCCTACCTCATAGACGTGCCCTAGCATTGTGCCGCCTGACGTTAGTTCCCAGTGCCCCTATCACATAGAGCCACTGGAGTGATCCCTGTGGTGAACCTTCTATTTCTCATCCACTCATCAAGATTTCTCTTGAAGAGGGCCAGTGAGATGCTCTGCTTGACATGTATGGGAAGTCTATTCCAGAGCATGGGCAGTCTCTGGGTTATGAACCTGTCCTTCCAGCATGTTCTGTTGATTGTGGTAATGAGGTTGAGGTCTCTGGAGCATGTGGTGCGGAGGGATTGGTATTTCTTTAGATGTAGCATTTCTAACAGAGCTGGGTCAGACATGGGTTTGTAAGTCAAGCAGAGATTGCCTCTTGGTAGACAATATAAGACAGAGAAGACTAGCTGGAGTTTTTTGAGTCTGTCCATGTAGGACATATGTTTAAGGCCTAGGGTCCTCTTCGTGAGATACTTTTGTGGCCTCTCCAGCTGTTGCAGGTACAGGTGTCTAGTGAGGTACATGCCAAATGAGGCATTATACTCTATGATTGGTCTAACGAGTGAAGAGTAGAGAGAAATGATGACCTCCTTCCTGGATGCAAAACCCTTGATAATGAGATGTGCCACATAGAGGGACTTTCTGACCACAGTGGCAATGTGGTGGTCGAAGGAGAGGTTGCTATCTACCTGTGTCCCCATGAGACACAGGTTGTTTGCTGAAACAGATGTTTGCTGAAAGTATTCATAATTGCCTCCTTTTGTGATTCTTACTGTGTTATCTGTATTTGTAGCCTATATACTTGGATGTTACACTTGCATTTTTTTTAGCACTGTTAATTCCTGTTAATTCTGGAACTGTCTGGGTGTGTAAGTTGCTATTTTATAACTTTCTGTCTCTCTGTATGCAGTGCACTGTAATTGCTTAGTGCTTCTATCTCAGTAGTCAGTGCTGCTTTTGTATTTTTTTTTCTTTAACTACAAATATTTGTCTTAATTGCTTTTACTTTCTTGACGTTTGGTATTGGATGGCTCCATGTGATCAGCTGTTTGAAATTTTCTTCAATTTCAGCAGTTATTTATGGTTCAGGTTTCCAGTGCTTCTCTGCTACTTGCATATTGTACTGTTTGCACAGTCCCCATAACAATCTTTCCACATGACTGTGCTTTCAGAATACAGACCCCCACCCATAATTATATCACAGACTGTAACAGGATATGCAACGGTTTTAGTGCGTCTATATCACAAGATCAAACGCTAAAAATAGTGAACGCTCTTTTATTGAACTTAAAAACGCAAAATCTTAAAATGTCAAAGGAACAGATAAGCAAATTTTTTCCCAGGGAAAAAAATTGCTGAGTCAAAAAATACAAAACAATGTACAGGCAAAATAAAGTGGGGGGCTTCACCCAACACAAACTCTGATGTGGGGGGCTATGCCCCCACACCCCCAACTTAAATATACCAACTCCAAGATCACACCACAGTGGAGAAAACAGCAAAGACCAGAGAACTGCAATTTGATAATTTTTCCTTCGAAAAAAATTGATGTTCCTTGCCTTCGACATTTTCAGGTTTCGTGTTTTAAAGTTCGATATAAGAGTGTTCGCTAATTTAAGTGTTCGCTCTTCTGATAGATACCCATTTTAGTTCTGTACTGTACGATCTGCATTTGTCTGTATCTCTAACTTTTTGTTTAGACATTGTAAACTAGCATTTATGTAGCCCACTATTTTGTTCTACTGTTATTAGCTGTTCATGTTTCAAATTAGATTAACCTCTCTTTGCTCATTCATGTGCCATCTCCTGATCAACATGTGATTGTTCCAGCAGTTTTCTTTATTATTTTTTTTTTTTTTTTTTTTTTTGGATCTTTCTGATCATGCTTTTCTTTTGTTCACTTTTGGCTTGATATCCATACCTGCTCCTTTCCAAAATGCTTCTCCTAGTATGAGAAAGGGTGCCAATTTAGACTTGTTTTCTTCATGATTAACAATTTTCACTATGTTTGGATCTGATAGTGACTACAAATAAGAGTGCAGTTTCATGACTGCAGACCTGTGCATATAGTCACTTCCAAGGAGACTCAGACCTTCTTCAGAATGAGGGATATATAAACACTCCATGCAGTTTTTTTTATCAACCATTTATATATCCTCTTTTAATCATGTAGCAGTTTCCTTTTGCTCCTGTCCAACTGATCCATTCCTTTTTAAGGCTACTCAGTCATTTATACACACACACCTGGGTCTACCTGAAAATATCGAAACCCGAGATCATCAAAGACCACATCATTGAGTTGAAATAAATGATAAACCACTTCATCAACAGACCGGATCAATGAAGATCTTCCCAGGATAAGTAACCTGTTGGCCATGAAAGTGAACTTTGCCCTTTTCCCAACTGTAGAGAGATCTCGGAGTTGGTATATTCAGTTAGGGGTTGTGTGGGGTGGTGGCCCCCAACTGGATAGGTTTAGAATGGTGCAGTTTAGGTTTTATGTGTTGTTGACTGAGTGATTACTTACACTGGGAAGGTTGTCGCTGATCCGGTTTGTCTATGAAGTGAGTTTTCATTTATTTCAACTCGATGTGGTCTTGGATGATCTCTTGTTTCGATGTTCTGAAGTAGACCCATATATTTTATATATATATATATATATATATATATATACATATATATATATATATATATATATATATATATATATATATATATACACACACATATATATATATATATATATATATATATATATATATATATATATACATATATATATATATATATATATATATATACACACACACACACACACACACACACACATATATATATATATATATATATATATATATATATATATATATATATATCTCCACACACACACACACACACACATATATATATATATATATATATATATATATATGTATATATATATATATATACACTGCATCTATATGTACATGTCTTAAGACAATAATTTTAGAAGACGGCAGTATTGCCTTTTAGGACTGGAATGAATTTCAACCTTTTATGAGAATGGGATGTACAAGGATTTTGATATACAAAGGTTTAAAAACAAAGGAGGCCTAAATGAAGAAGGCAACATGTTCACTATAAAAATGATCTGAATGATAATCAATGGATATGAAATGGAATAATGAACACATCTCACAGATAAATGGAATATTCTTATTGGAAGCGCTTAAGGCAAGGGGTTTAGCTTTTGTACATCATAGGTTATTTTATTTAATTTGTATTTAATGGATCCATTCTAGCCATAATTTTACAGCAGAGGCAAAGCACAATGTAACATCTATGTTAGTACAAAATTAGGAAGAACATTTAAAAGGTGCTGCAAGTAGCGACAAGTGATTTGACAGAACTGTTTTGACAAAGCAGTATTAATAATACCAGAAGCTGGATTTACAGCATGCAAAGCTCAGTAAGATTAGCATAATATGAACAGAGCCAAAATGAATGGAGAAAAGCAATAAACTACAACTCACTAACTCATGCAGAAGTGCCATGTGCTGTAGTAAACATACCAGGAAAGCTTAGCACATATCATTGTAGTAGCAAAGTATAACATATCTTAGAAAAACTTTGTCAATACAATACAGGAAAAAAGCAGTGTACAAAGTCAGTAGAAGACAATTAATATAAAGTCTGCTACATAGGAGTCAGGGTTCAGGAGGTTGAGTGTAGCACTGATAGTCACATCTGTCTGTTGGATGATTTGGCAGTTTTAAATGAAATGTTTTAGTTCATTGCAGTCTCTTACCATTGCACAGTGTGTGTCGCAGGTCTTTGGTACCAGGACAGCAAGAGTGTCATGTCTCAAAAGAAGGTTATTAGCTAGTCTTTGCAGAAGAGCTGCTCAGTTTGAAAGGGTCCTAAGCAAGTAAGACAGTGGTTGTGATATAACTTCTTAACTAAGGGTAGTGTTGGTCCAGTCTTTGTCCAAATGGCTTAAGCTTAGCATTGAAAATCTCTGCCACGTTGGTGAACAACTACAAATTTCATTACCCTACACACACCTACCACAACAGACCATACTCCTATCTCTCCTGGTCAGTTATATTCTATAGTAACTGGTTTATATAGTGATTATTGGACAGTGTTCTGTAATGATTTATCATTAACAGCATAAATTCTTCAAATGTTGTTCTTGTTCCCATGGTACCACAGTACCTCTTGACTTTGGAAGTAATAAGTTTCATGGAAAAGGTTTGTGTATGCATATTCATGTCACATATAGTTGAAAAGTGCATCAGATAATGATTGTCATGCTAAGTTTCCTGTACTAAATGTAATTTTTTGTCACTGATGCTTATGTGCCTTGTAATTTATTTTAAAGTTTTTTGTCATGATCTACTTTTTATAAAACAGACAAAACACCAAAAGACATTTGATGACCTTTATTGAAACCAGATATAAAACAATTGCATCATAACTTTGTTATCTATAACTTCATTTTCTTTGCATAGCATCAAACATCACTTGACCATCAATCAGGGCAACTTACCACCACTCACCCTTTCTGAATAAGCAGCGTCCTCCACCCGCTCACTTATTCTAATGCATCAGGCAGCATCCAACCACTCACCTTCATCCCAAATCCTCACTTCCATCCCAAACACCAGGTGCAAGCAATATTCAACCACTCACTTTAACCACTCCAGACTTCATTAGTCCAAAATGCACACCAAAGGGGGAACAGAAGATGGACAAGCCTGACTCTCTTCTCCACCCACCAGCCTGACCCAGGCTTTTTCCCCTCAACACCAACCTTTAACCAACTCCTCCAAAAATAAATCCAAATTCAAATTAAACAGATCTAAACCAAAGTCACTGAGATGCACCCCATCATCCCTGAACCACTTTGGATCCCTGTCAGTAAACTCATTATGCTGTATGGTCCTCATTCCCTTCTCCCCCAATTGCCTTGCCAACCTAAAATTCATAAACTTCCATGCCCTTTCTACTGTTGAGTACTTCCTAGCAAGTGGGGTATAATCTCCAACCACACCAAGCACACTTTTGAGTACATATTCTTTAATGCAAGGAAATCTTCCCTTATCTTGTAAACCAACTGCAGCGTTGGTGTTAGCCCCAAATCGTTACCTGCCAAGTGCACCAACACGATCTGTGGACGGCACACTTGAGCTTGTATCACTGTAAATAGTTGTAACAGATGAATCCATCTAAGTCCTCTAATGCCATGCCAGGTGACTCTACAACTAAATTGGTGTAATCCCCAACTCAGAACCATTGCTCCTAACTGCAGCCCTCCTTGCTACCCAGTAAACATAAGAGTGACCTATGATGACAATCCTGTTACCTAAAATTAAAAAAAAAAAAAACTTAAACATTACAAACACCATCACCTATCTAGTATAGGCCAAAAAGGCATTAGAGTGCTATCACCCCACTCTCTTAATGACATTGATCAAACTACCCTTTCTAGCTAAATCAGAACCTCTACCCATTATCAAACAATGAATAAAAAATCTTCCCCATCAAAACCCATGCAATGGAATCCCCTTCTAATTGCCAAAATCAGCTGCCCCCTTGTTATCGCTGTTCCCCTTTTTGAAAAACAAATTATGCAGGTTTTCCGTGTGGGGCCTGAACAATTTCCTTGCCCACACCACAGGACGCATCTGATTTGATCTGTCCTTCACTAAAAGTATGTGAGCAACCTTGCCAACCTGATCCGTCTTAGATGTCTGTAACCAAATGTGAACTGCTCCAGGCAGCGCCATGACATCCTCCCAAGGCAAAGACCACAGCAACTCTGACACCCTAAAAATCCTCAAAGTACATCCATATACTCAACTTCACCCACACAGCATAATCCACTGATTCACTGCTTGCCATAGCTAAAACCCGCAGCAAGACCTTCAACACCTGCCTTGTCACTGGCCAACGCCTATCCCTCTGCAGATCATCCTCCCTAACCCATCCCTTCAACACCCTCCACACCATCCAAGATTTAGTAAAATTCTGTAACCTTACCACCCATGCAAATGCACTGATTGCTGTCAAGTCCACCCTAACCAATTTTACCACCTTACCCTGAGCCCTAACCTAAGCTAAATATCTCAGCAACAACGTTTCCAACCAAACACCTTCCTCCTCCGGTAACTGTAAAGTAAAACTATCAAATTTACACAATGCCCTACTGTATGCCTTCCTGGTGGACACTGCCCAAGACTGTTTCACCAACCTTATAATCACTACAGCCCAATTTTCCACACCTCATCTGGCATCACCACTGGCTCTTGCTGCCATTGGGGCCAACTGCCTGAACCTGGAAAACTGAAAATGAAACATGCTGTCAGCGATCCCATTCTTAACCCCCCAGTACATGCACACTTGTAAAGAAAAAATTAATTGACAAAGCAACACCAACAATAAGCGCTCAGACTTGGCCATCATAACCTGTAAAACTATACTATTGTCATAATTAAAAAATACCCTCCTGTCCCTCAACTGTTCCTGACACACTACAGATGCTACCCAAATCGGCATTAACTCTAAAAGTGCAATGTCCTGCTTCCACTATCCTTTCCACTCTTCTGGCCATGGAAGTACAAACCACTCACCATCAAAAAATGCCCCCATACCAATCCCCCCTGCCACGTTGGTGAACAACTATAAATTTCATTACCCTACACACTCCAACAGCCAAAAGGTGACCCCATTGAACTGCTCTAAAACACAGACCACAAAGTTAAATCTTCATGAGTCAACTTGCAATTTCTCACCCCTTACTTTTTCCCCTTTTCAGCAAAAAGGCCACAGACATACAAAAAGTATGCCCTGAGTGAATGGCCTTACAAGCAAAATTCAGGAGCCCTAAGGTTCCATAACCTCCTTCATCTGAACATTTTCCCTAGCCTTCATCCAAACTATCTTATAAAACCATTAAAAGGTTTTGTGTGTGTGTGATGATGTCATGCCTTCATTGTCTGTTGATGACTGGCTTAGAAATAATACTGGGCCTCGTGGCTGTAATGTCAACATTAGCAACAGTTGTGGGAGCCTGTACGACCAGTTTTGTTGCTTTAAGAAACTTTTATGGAAGTACAAAACATTACAGTCGGAAAATTAATACTTCAATGAGTGTTTAAGAAGGGCGCAGATACCTAAGGGTTTAAGGACATGGAAATACCCGACTGGTTTGGTAAAAGACTCACAACTGCATTAGGATAATTTTTTAACAGGCAAGGGTGTGAGTTACTTAATATTTTGATTCGTGACAACAACAGGAAAATGGCTGCTATACTCAAAGACATTAACAGACTTGATCATGAAATTAAAAGCGACTTGCTTTTTGAGAATAGAATGATTGAATTTAATTATTTATTTAAAAATGTGGAAATAATTTGGTACAGTTTAAAAATAAGAAACAGAAGAAATTGTCAAGAGATAAAATGGATTATGAAGCAGGCAGGGCTTATCCAGATCCACCTGAAGGGCAACAAGCTAGGTGGTATGATAGGCAGGATGATTGTGATGTTATTAATGATGATGATGATGGTGTTAATTCTGAGCATGACATCCCTTTAGAACCACCCCCCCGAGGAGATCTCAGTGGTTAATGAACCGGAGGGGAGGGAGGCAAGGCAATGTGAACTATGGAAAATCAAACTACTAGAATCAATGGAGGGGGGAGACCACAACACCAGCAACACTGGAGATGAGTGATGCCAATGTTTGCATCATTATTTCCAACTTCGGTAATAATTTTAAGGTGTACAATTACAGTAAGACCAATGTAACTGTTGAATGAGCAGAACTGTTTTCGAAAGGGCTTAATTTTGTGCCAACGTGTAAAACTGACATTGTCAGTACTATTTTACAGTTCAAAATCTACATTAGGAAGCTTAACTTGGCCCTCTTCTTTTCACAGGGGGGTGACCCTATTACTAATCTCTTGGTCAGTGCTAGCCCCTTTATCAGACCAAGTACATTCATTCCACCTATGCACCCGTTAGTGGAAGTGTTTGAACCTTTTTGTGAGAGACAATTTAGAAAAACAATCTCTCACAGAAATCATTATGTGGAACAGGATGGGACTGGCAATTTGACTAAAAAGGAAAAAAGGCTATTACATGACATATTAGAGAACAGTGACATCCGGATTATGAAGCCTGATGAGGGGGGAGGACTAGTTATTATGGACACTAGGGACTACAGCAGCAGGATGATTGACCTGCTGTACAGTGATACTTATACTGAGGTCTCCATTAATGAGCTTAACATAGCTTATAGACATATTGATTTAGATCTAGAACAACTGTTATTAAATGAACAAATCACACTGGAGACCTTTAGATTCCTAGAGAAAAAATATCCTAGGATTCTGACCACTTTTGGAATCCCAAAAATCCACAAGAGTATCCTTAATCTCCCCCTCCGGCCATCTGTGGATGCAAAAGCATCAAAAACGTTTAGTTTGGCCAAGTTCATTGACTGTTCGATTAAACATGTGTTGGATGATAGGGACCTAATTATTAAAGAATCATGGGATTTCTTGTCCAAGATTAAACATGAATGTACAACGAATGTCTTATATTGGTCACCATTGATGTGAGGGACCTCTTTTCTGTAATACCCCATGATGTAGGTATTGAATGGGTCTACGATTGTTTATGTAAGCAGAGCTCATTGAATCATGATACCATTCTTACCATCAGATCCTGTATGGAGATGGTTCTGGACAATAACTTCATTTCCTTCGAGGGGCAAATATTCAAACAAGTGCAAGGGGTGGCTATGGGCACCTGTTGTGCACCATCATTTGCCAACATAGTACTTGCCCAGTGGGAGGATTTGTATATTGTCAACTCCTAGTTGAAAGACATGTGGGTACTGTATGGGCAGTAGCTTGACGATTTGGTCTTATTTTGGCATGGTAGTGAAGACGAGTTGGATAGATTTTTTACTTATATTAACACCACCACTTTTCTGAAGTTCACCATGACCAAGGACCATGATATTTTGAACTACCTTGACATGACCATCAGGAAGAATTATTCCAAGGGGAGATACACCTCACATCTTTACAGGAAACCCAAGTACTCCAACTCTCTTTTGCACTTTGAGAGTTGGCACCCCTTGCACCAGAAGAAATCCCTTGTGAAGGGACAATGTGTTAGACTGGCCAGAATGGTATCTGAGGATATTGATTTTCTTAGACAGTGCAACCTCCTACTGGGTATGTTACAGAAAAGAGGTTACCCCCCTCAATTTGTTAAGGACATAATAGGTGAGGTCCAACAAAGAAGAACTAATGGGGTTTATAGAACATTACTGGACAACCCTCTGGGTCTAACCAGGCCCCTAGCAACTGAGAGAATGAACAACTATAGCAGGGCATTAGTGTTACCTTTCACTACTGATTTTGTTGACGTCAAAAGCATCATTTGTGATTGTTGGAACATGTTTCGTATTGATGAGAATATCATTAATAAACTAGGTGAAAAACCCCTGGTGGTGTACAAAAAGTGTACATCTTTCAAAGGTTTAGTTGAAAGGAAAAAGGTGGCATCTGGACTAGGTGGTACTTTCAAATGTGGAAGATGCACCCAAGTTCTTTTGTGATTGATGCCGAATTTATTAAACTTAGGAATTTTGGTAAAATCAATACACATAAAAAGTACTATTGTTACACCAAGGGGGTTGTAATATGTTGCATCCTGTACAGTTTGCGACTGTTACTATGTGGGTAAGACTGTCAGAGCTTTAAGACAACGGATCTGTTAACACAGTTATGATATTAACAAACATAGGGAGACCAACGCCTTATTTAAGCATATTGAATTATATCCCACACACTGTTTCACGTTTTTTGTATTAGAGCAGGTCCACTTGGGTACAAGGGGTGGACCTGTTGATGATTTTCTTGAATTTTTAGAGCTCAAGTGGCAAATAAAGTTAAATGCATGTGTGCCACCTGGGCTCAATGATAACATTTCTATTAGTTCTATGTTAAAACTAAAAGCTGTTTTTTATGTAATGTTTTTAACATAATATCTATTTTTGGGGGATCAATGGATCAATAATTCAGTTGTATTATTTTAGTGGGGTGGTACTTTTTTAGCATGGAATGATATCTTTTTCTAACAGGAAATGACATCCTTTTTTAGCAGGAAATGACATGTTTTAGCAAGAAATTACATCTTTTTTTTTTTTGACTAATTGTTGAGTAGGGCAGGCTATTTAAATCAGGGTTATGTTTGTCATGTAGTTCTGAAGAAGTCAGTTTTATGTACTTTTGACAAAAGCGCGAAACTCTTATATTTTATACAGAGCAAAATGGAAATCAAAAGACTTTACATTACTATAAAACTTTATATATAACAACTTATTTCAATATTTAAATTTTTGGGTTGACCATGACAAGACTTTATGACAAAATATTATGAGGATGAAATCAGTATACATGACTAAAACATTCATTTTTGTTAAAATGCATTTCTTGTTTGGTTTATTATAACTAATGATGCATATTCCACCCCAGGTGAATTGGCCAGTTTCAACCCTCATTAGCTGTCTTTTTGTAAAGCATGCTTTTATGATAAAACAGATATACAGTACTGTATATTTGTGAAAATGCCATTTCATTTAAAGTTTGTGGACTATATTACATAATAAACTATCCGTCTTGGGTCATTATCGTAAAGCCTGTTATTGGCAATTTACGATTATTTGCATCTATCCCCAACATATGAATTCACTGAATCACACAATGTTAATAGCTTTATTTCCTTTAAATAAATTACATTATTCTTCCTGATGCTACATTGTACTATGGTGGTCCCTCATTAAAGAGCTCCAGCTCTGGTGCCACTTATATGTTTAATACTATGAAACAAATAAATAAATAAATAACATAGCATCATTACTCTTAGTATAAATGCTGTATTGCTTAGTTGTTGATGGATGTATCCTTTCTAAATATCTTGCTGTGAAGAACTATGCTTCTTCCTTCTATCTTCAAAGTGATGTCAAGGTAATTAATTTATTTACGCAAACCATTGATGGTAAATTTTAAGAAAGGTGTTTAAATATTCCAAAAAGGAAAGAAAATGTTGTTTGTTCCCCTTCCAGATGAAAAACAAATCATCAGTGTAATTGTCTGTAAAACACAACTTTCAAATATGAAGGGTAAGTTTTGATGAGATTTTGTTCTCAGAAGGCCATCATAAGGTTCGCAAATACTGGAGCCACTCTGGCTCCTATTGCCACCCCTGACTTCTATCTGTACAAATTATTGTTAAACTGGAAAAATTGTTGCTTAGTACTATGTCCAACAGTGTGCAGATTGTGTTAATCACAATGCTGTTCATACTAGTAAACCTGCTGAGATACTCCCTCACAAATTCAATGCCGGTAGTTTGATTAATGCAATTATACAGACACACATCTATGGAAACAAACATACAATCATTTTCTATGTTTCTGATGTTTCTGAGCATGTTTGAACATAGAAGGAAGAAGTGGAGTTCTTCACAGCAAGATATTTAGAAAGGATGCCTTCGTCAACAACTACCTGCATTACAAAAGCTTACACCCACATCCATGAAGTAAGGTGTGATCAAGGGACAATACATCAGGATAAGCAGACTAACCAGCAATGATGACACCTTTGCAGATGAAGCAGAGATGTTTAAGAATCTACTCCTGCAGAAAGGCTATCCCTTCAATTTATTAACGAACATTGCCCAGGATGTAATGACACTTCAGCAGGACAAGGTAAATCCCATTCTATGGGCAACTTTATCTACTATTGAAAACATGGACAACAAGGTCACTCTTGGTCAAATACCAACTGGCGAATACCAAAGTGCTTTCCCTGTACACATTACAACTGACATGTCTGTTATTAAACCCACCATTGTTAACAACTGGAAAATAATCAATGGGAACAAGAAACTATTAGAAATTATGGCAAAAAACATTGCTCACATATAAAAAAATCGCTGAACATTAAAAGCATGGTAGAAATTTCAAAGAAATGTAAATTCAACCACAGAAACCTCTACTGGAACTTTTAGATATGGTAAATGCAAACATTGCCATTACATTTGCAACTATTCCAGTATTTACATCCCAGCAGTAAATAGAACAATTGTCTCTAGAGGCAGGTTCAACTGTGATTCATGTGGAGTGGTATACTTGGCACATTGTGACACATGTCAAAGTTACTACATTGGAAAACACATCAGGAAACTTAGCAGAAGGATTTATGAGTATGTTTTAGCCATCAAAAAGAAGGACACTGACAACACTTTGGATAAATATACTGACAAACTAGCGAAAAGGATAAACTGCAGAATATGAATGAAGGCCACAAGTAGCAGGATAAATCCAAAAATACCAGGTTTATTCCAAAAATGTTATTAAAATCCTTGAAACTAGAATTGTGTGAGCTATTATGTCAGATAAAAGTGAATGCCTATAATCCTCCAGGTTTAAATGTTTTATGGTCGTTAGCCTGTGTCCTAAAATTAAGGAGTTTGCAAAGATAAAACATGTAGGAGTTTGATCAGAATTTTTATTAGTTTGATGACTTTTTGTTTATGTTGTTCTTTTAATATATTTAATATAAATAATTAATTTAATATATTTAATATAAATAATACATTCTCCTGCATTGGTTGATTACACACAGTTCCAATAACAGAATATAACAGCATGGTTTTCAATATATTTCATTCATTATTATAAGGTTTTTAATAACATTTTTCACAGGATAGTTTTTAGCAAGTTATAACATTCCTAATATACATTTTTATTATTCAGCATAAAGTTTGCTTTTTAGAACAGGTTATTTATTCACTATTCTATTCTATTTTATTTTATTTTATTATATTACATTATTATATTACACTATACGACTGGTTTATTAACCTATTATATCACATCACATTAATTTAGTTTAATTTTATTATTTTAATATTTTATTATTTTTCAGATAGCATGTAAACACTTTATTTGCTTATTTGCACATAGTTCCTAACATTTTAGATGTATTGAACTTTAATTATGTGTACTGCTTTCATTTTTATGTGCATTGAACTGCATTTATTAGTACGAGCATTGAACTTCCTTTAAGAAGAATTGCACCTTTTAGTTTATTAATCAATTCATTAAGGTGGCCATGTGACTATTTTAAATGTTTAAATATGGCTAGTCTTGTTTGTTTCATTAGTCTGAAGAAGTCTTACTCAATGAAGCAAGACGAAAGCACTAACTTTTATTGTGTTTTTGTCTTGGAATAAACCTGGTATTTTTGGATTTATCCTGCTTCTTGTGGCCTTCATTCATACTTTGGATAAACATGCTGGAAAATTTATAGATTTCAAGAAGTTCAACTTTCTTGTGTTAGATCAAGTTGATCTGGATGCCCTCATCAGTAATCATGTCTTACTGGAAGTGGGGTATTGTGTCAAAAGCTTTGGCTAGGTCATGATGGGCAGGGGGCTGGGGTTGAACTAACCCTAGCTGTAAACACACACGCACACTCACATAGAAACTCCTAGCACTACGACTTACCTTTGTCAGCCAACTAGAAGTCACTGAAAACATTTATACAAATGGCCCTTCTCTCAAAACATACAATTTACTTGCATCACACAAATGAGTGTGGCTATATAGTTATTTATATACATACACACATATACATATTACAAATACACACACACACACACACACACACACACACACACACACACACACACACACACACACACACACACACACACACACACACACATATATATTCTGGTTTACTATCAAAAGATTGAAAGTCATATGGTCTAAAGTTCATATGGTCGACACATGAATATTAAGTAGTTCATTTGGTCGACAAATCATTTGGTCGACATTCTGTCAACATTATGTTGACAACAGGCAAGGATTTCCCTTGTCAGCACTGTTGTGCGACCTCAGAGTTGTAATATATAAGTAGCGGGGAGAGGGGCACAGCCCCCCCTGCATAAACACTACTGTTATTTACATGTGTCTGTCGACCATTTGAACGGCGACATTATGAATTCAATATTATGAACTTTAGATGTAATGATTTCAACCAAATGAACGTCGACCATATGACTTTCAATCTTTTGATAGTAAACCATATATTCTACTTAAATTACTCTAACAAGAATAAAGTTGACTTAACAATAGTTGGCAAAAAAGGTCTAAAACACACCATATCAATAAAGTCGATATTATAACAGTGAAGAGTATATGCCCTTTCCTCACTGTACTGAGGCCTTGTATTCAGTCTTTCCTCAATGCACTGAGACATTGTATTTAGTATATTTAATTATCAGGGCCATGTAAGGGTGCAGGGGCATTTGTTTGTAAAAACATTGATTTTAGATTTTTTTAAGTTTTTTTAACCATTTTAGTGTAGATATAGTACTAAGAACATGCACACTTACGTACACATGCATATGCACATACACACACCTGCACACAAACAAGCAAAGTCTACTAAATTATATGAAGTTAGCATTTTTATTTCTTGCAGAACAATAATTGCAAAGTCAGGCTACAGGAGAAGTAGAATAGAAAATATTTTTAGGTGTTGGGTCTCACACAGATGACATGTTTAACAATGGGAGGAAATTTAACAAATACAATGGTAGCTATTTACCACCACTGCCAAACACCCAGGGTAAGGAGAAAACTGAGAATGATGTGGTCTGAGTATGTGCAACAGTAGTACCCAGGTTCTTATTTGGGGAGGTGTACATGGTAGCATTAGACATTTGTGACATGAGCACATCTTCATTCTAAGTCAGATTAAGAAACCACCGATGGCATTTATTTATAAAAATACATGTTCTCACTTATCATGAATTCCTGTAAAGTTCAAATAACAAATGTCAGGCTGACTGTAGTCTGTCAAGACTGGATACAGCTCACTGCTGTTTCAATTACTAGATCAGACTTGCAAGAATACTTCATCAGAAGCAGGTTATCTTATAAGATTGCACACTTATCACAGATGGCCTGTTTGAAACTCAATAAACACATTCTGTCACTGAGAACTATCAGGTTCAAAGTATTCTCTAGAAATTAATACTTCATATACAACTCTAGAGTGATAAAACACTTTTCTGGATGTATGGCATTGTATAAGATTTCTCTGGAGATTGCGTACAAGAAAACTCTGCAGTTTATGATTCTTAAAATTAAATAAAATATTTTTAACAGTGTGAATTAACAGTGGACTAACATTATTTTAGGCACGGAAGAGTCCTAGTGGCCTGTGTCTGATAATATACTATCATCTGAATGAAATAATACCTTTAAATGGATCATGTCACATTTACAGTGAGATGGATATGTTTTGTTGCAACATTTACTAAAACATGTCACACATATTTTTGGGGGATTTTCAGTATTCTGAAGGCTCAGTGCTACAGATGAGCTTTAATTGTGATCATTCCAATAATGGCCTCTGCAAAGGTCATTTTGTAAGAAATGGCTGAATAAAATGCAGTTGCAGTTTGCAAATACCACCAGGGAAATAAATCACATGACAGTGAGTCAGTGAAACAGTTGGCTTATGCATAACAGGGAAGAGAGTAAACGTCACACCACTGCAAGGTTCATATAATCAACGAGTATTCTAATTTGCAACCATGATGATCATATCATACTCAGCATTATGGTGGCATGTACTTCTTCCCTTTTTATAGATCTCAGTACTAATTGTGCTCAAATAGATCCCTTGATTTTAATGTGAATCAAAAACTGCTGCACCAGCATAGTTTGTAGAAATTAAGAGTTTTATGCAATGACACATTTTAAACGTTTCTGGCTAGATGTTTTGCATTCTGGGACTACATCTCCAACAGGGAATGATCTGCATCTTTTATTGGAGCTGTAAGAGCTTCTACTTTTCAACTATATGGCTCCATATCTGGAGCTAATGGACCGTCTTGTTTTAATAAACCAATTTGTTATTGTCTGCTACCCCAGTAAAATGTACCCCATTACACCTGTGTGCCAGTGCTTTGGCAGTTGACTAGCATGATTGCTATTTTTGCATTTTCCTTAACAACATGCACGAGTCAGCAACAGTAGCAATTATTTTTGGTCAACGAGCAAAGTCACAGAGCTATTCAGATTTTGTATCCATTTCCTGACCATATTTAGTATGAAATATGAACTTTTTAATAAGGTATTACCTAGCAGTAAAAAAAGAAAAACAAAGAAAGACAGAAAATGCAGCAGTCTTTTGTTGTAAAGCAACACAGGTATCTGTGTTACTAATTTAATTTTCTAAAGAGTAAAGCTTGATTTCACTCCAGTAGTCTCTGCAGCATTAAATAGAGCTGCTGTTTCACTGAACCTGCTACATCTGCTTAAAGCTAAGGAATATACACTCCCCTCATTAAATCTAACTTGACATGTGCTACAATATCTACCTATTACCCATTACTGTGTCATATTATTTCTCTAGCCCATATGCTATTTACCAAGTGGTCTTCAAACTCTTCTTAAAGATAGACCACATTTCCATTTTCTTTATACTCACTATTACACACTGTTTAAAAAATAGCTTGCAATTAATGATGTATTCCTCACCAGGACTTGAGGTTTGTTTCAGACTTTGGTTTCTGTACTATATTCAGGGGCTTTTAGCGTTGCCGCCTCCCAGCAAGTTTCCTCCAGATGCTCTGCATTCCTCTCACATCCCAAAGACATGCTGTAGGTGGATTGGACACTTTAAATTGTCCCTAGACATGAGTGCGTGTATGTGTGTGCCTTCTGTGGAAGGTTGGGCACCGGGCTGGCAACTCGACACCGTAAAACCCTACTGCCAATCATGAGTGGGCAGGTGGTTTTTCTACTGCATTCAATGGTGGCTGTGGTGGTGCAGTGGTTAGCATTGCCGCCTCACAGCAAGAGGCTCTCTGGTTCGATCCTCGGCTAGGGTGCCTTCTGTATGGAGTCTGCATGTCCTCCCTGTGGTCACGTGGGTTTCCTCCGGATGGTCCGGTTTCCTGCCACATCCCAAAGACATGCTGTAGGTGGATTGGACACTCTAAATTGGCCCTAGGCATGAGTGCATGTATGCGTGTGCCTTCTGTGGAAGGTTGGGTGCTGGGCTGGCAACTCGCCACCGTAAAACTCCACTGCCTATCATGAGTGGACGGGTGATCCGCTGCGGCGACCCCTAACCGGGAAAAGCTGAAAGAAGAAGAAATTTCTCTACTGCCTTCAAAAACTGAAGCCAAATTCATTATATATTAAATTCCCTATGTGTATGTAGATGTGGGATGTTATATTTCACTTACTGACATATGTTTACACCTTGAATGTTTCTTCTTGAATGTTGTGTACTATCATGTGTAGTAAAGTCAAGGCTCTGTGTGAAAAAGATCTATTTGAATAAGTCTGTCTATTTGTCAACAAATAAAGGTTGATATTTAATTTATGGAAGAGCAGATGTAAACGATGTTCTTGATACGTACTTGCCAAGAATAAGTGAGGTTTATTTAAGTGACAAAAATGATTGCTTAATTTCTTAGCATTATTAACAACAACCTTACTTTCCACTGAGAAAAAAAAATAATTGGTTTCTCATCTGTAAGGTACATTACCTTTTGAAGACATTCTTCCCAAGTGAAATTTATTATTTTAAAAATCCTATATTTTGCAATTTTCATTGGCAAATAACAGACCACTTCATCCTGTTTAAGTTGTTTTAACTCAAATGTGTGTGCATGTAAATACAATGAACAATTAAGGCACTGCAAACCTTTCCATAAGTTTAAGAAGGTCAACAAATATTATGTGCTCCTCAGAGTCAACTCCTGAATTGTTCTAGTTGGTTTTACTGGTAAGTTATTCACAGATAATGCTACTTAAATAACCAGTGAGTATACACTCATGCTGTGCATTTTATTCATTGCCTAAAATGCATTGCATAAAACACATACACATGGCGCTAGGTAAGGTGTTTGGAAAACATTGTTTTATTTTATTTTCAGTCCCAGGAATATGTTTATGAGTTAAATAATTTAATATAATTGACATGGAATAAACTAGTGGATTTGCTTTCCTAGTATTCAAGGACATATCAGGCATAGACACAGCTGCTGCACTGTGCAAAAAGCTTCTCTGCATGCAACAATAAAAACATACACAAGTGCATAAAGGAGCTGCCTCAGGGCAGTCAGTATTATGAAACCATTATCTGTAAAAGTGACCAAGAGACACTGTAAAGCAGTCACTCAAGTAATGTTGCTTTAGAATATTCCACTAATGCTGTGTAAGCTGTATTCAGACACAAAAACATTCAGAGCAAATTGCAGTGTCTACATGTCTTCATATTAAATGTACAAACAAGCGTTAAAAGCTATGGTGGGCTAAAAGGTGCTAGGTGCCATTTTGTACAATGGACTGCACTGAACACTACTCTGTATCTATTATAATTATTTACAAGAAACATAAAACATAAATGGCATTATTGTAATTGAAAAGTATTTTTGAAAATTGTTTTAAGATATGCAATTCCTTTATGTGCGGTGAAAAGCTATGATGCCACAACTTGCTTTGGTTATTTTGACAGCTAATGAGAAGGAAAGGGCATATTTGAGATCCACTCCATTTTTTTCTAAATTTGCAGTTCATCCTGAAGTGCTCTTGGTCTATTTTCTTCATCATAAAGAGTCCTTTAAATCATCAGAGAATGCAAACAAAGGAGGGATAGCTAAATATTGCTGCCTCACAACTGCTGCTTCTCCGATTTGCTTTCAAGCTGGGGTGCATTTGATGCATATTCTGTGTATCATTTCTGTGCTTATGTGGGTTTTGCCAGTTGTTCATTTACTCTCAAATTTCAAAAACATGCTGTTAAGTGGACTATTGAGCCTCTAAACTGTGTGTGTGTGTGTGTGTGTGTGTGTGTGTGTGTGTGTGTGTGTGTGTGTGTCTGTGTGTATGTGTGTGTGCCTGTCTGTCTCTTTATTATATGGCTATTTGTATAACGTAAGTTCATGGGTACATATGTAAATACTAGGTTATAAGTCTAAAGAACATTTCAACCCTAGCTAAAAAAAACATCATTCAGAAGTTCCCTCTAGCCTTAAGGAGCGTAAGGCAAGATATACCAGGGAAGAATTGGAGACTAGCCATCCAACTGTTAAACTGATTTCTGTTGCTGTTTACTTTAACAAGTTTTTTGCAGTTTTACATGTTTCATAAAATAAAAAAAAATAAACACCACTTGCCAATAAGAATCAATCACATTTAATGGAAATGAATGCCTTCATCATTAAACATCCACAGGACTTGCTATAGGGAATCAGACAAGTCACATTTCAGGCTAACCAGTATGCTTTTATTGTTTTTATTTTGCTTTTCCTCACAATTGAAATGACCTGTCCTTTAGAATGTATTCTAACTCCATTTTCCTAAACTTTGAAGTTATTTTCCTGTCATTTATCATGATCTCTCTTTCTATACTGACTGTTAAGATATTGCTTTTTACTCATGCAGCAAGTTCTGATGTTTATCTGGTTTCCGTTTAATAGAACTGACTTGTTCTTTACTTTCCTCTTGTTGGAGTTTCTTCATCTACCAATGTTCTGTTATGCAACATTGCATGAGTATTCTTAATGCTTAGCTATCTACTCAGTTCATTACTTCCTGGTTCTATCACACTATGTCAGTGTACAGCACTTGTGAATTTTTTTCTTCATCTATGCAATCCTTTTCTGGGATATAAAGAAATTAGATATATGTGTGTGTATATATATATATATATATATATATATATATATATATTATATATATAGATAAATATATATTATATATATATATATATATATATATGTGTGTGTGTGTGTGTATACATATATTTATATATATATATATATATATATATATATATATACACACACACACACACACATATATATATATATAATATATATTTATCTATATATATATATATATATATATATATATATATATATATATATATATATATATATATATATACACACATACAGAGAGAGAGAGATTTATATATATATATATATTTATATATATATATATATATGTGTGTGTGTGTGTGTGTGTGTGTGTATGTATGGAATTAGTGGGAAAGGATGATTCAGCTTTACTTCAGTTCCTCCGTCAACACAGTAATGTCAAATCTCATGATGTCAGTGCACTTCTGAGCATGCTCAGAAGTTACGTCTCAGAACATGTAATATAATAAACAATCTTTTTGCAGGAGGCAACATAAAAACAGTATCGACTGACTAGACAACATGAACAACAGGTGCTCAGCACCACAAGGACAACTTCAACAATTTATTGTAACAGATTAAGCTTTTTTGTTCCACCTTTCAATCAGGAAGTGCATCAGTCATCAGGTGTACATAAATAGAAAGGGCTTCCATTCCATTAGCTACCAAGTCATGTGTAACTCTTAGGGAATCATCTTGAAAGTGTCTGCTGCCAACCCAGGCAGTTACCACTACTCACATATCTAGCACAACTCCCAACTGTATGACTTTGTATGTTTGCTATTTGCTATACTAGGAGGAATATCCCACGGGGTCATTTAGTGGGGGATGCAGGTTATGCACTGAAACCGTGGCTGATGATGCCCAGCAGAAATGCATACACACCAGTTGAAGAATGCTATAGTGAGGCACATGCTCAAACAAGAAATATCATAGAATGTGTGTTTGGGCTGCTGAATTTGTAGTTTCATGCCTAGATACATCTGCGGAGCCTGCAGCACAATCCCTGTATATGTGCTGAAATCTTCACTGTCTGTGCCATGCTTCACAGCATCATCTTGAGAAAACAGCTTCAGCAGGATCAACAAGGGGAAGGGTCACACATCCTACCAACACTGGCAAGGTCACCACAATCACACGCAGGTGAGGAGTCAGAGGGGAACCAGCAGTTGCTGTGGATGTAGGCAGATGTAGGCTTACTCAATATGCCATCGCATTGGCTGAGAAGCAACACATAGCACACTCAGTTACCACCTAAGTGACTAGAAGCTTCATCCTATGCACATACATACAGTAACATTGATGCCAGACAATGCTCACAACATTTACTTTACCTGTATAAAGGCTGTGTACTCCTAGCATCAGACAAAGTCAGCCCTGAACTAAAACTGTAGCAACTGCCAAATTTACAAGGTAAGTGTTGAATCTGGAATAAAAAATATATGTGTAATAATACAAATGAATGGCATAGCCTTGAATACTGTTACTTGGTTAATATAAGTAAGTAAAAGGTGGGTGATTTTTACAGCAATGACTTGAAGATGTGACAGCAGTGATTTATTTCAATACCTGTGTCCTCTATCAAGTAATTGGCCTCAGGCATCACAGATTCATACATTCATATCTCTCATGAGTAATGATGGTCACAGAATGTCCATAGTTTGGCCTCATACTTTTGTACTGCAAAGTCATTAAAGAGAGAAGTTAGAAATGAATGACACACATTTCAGTTTCATATCCCTCAGAAAAATCTTAAAAATAGTGATGCAAAAACTATTATTCTATCAACTGTCTGTTTGTAAGACCAAAATATTTTAAAAGTCACCATATTGTTCAGTCTTTTTCCCCACTTTTATTTCATCACAGACACCGCTTGTTCCAACATGTTATTCATCCATTCTATTGAAATGGTAATTCTGTGGAGGCAGTCACGCATGTCAGCCTGTGCCACATCTACAACCCTAAGCATTTCCTCGGAAGCCCTATTGGAAGTGCCCTAAACATACTTCAAGTGGCATGGAAAGAAACACCTGGATCAGGTGGAGGATGTATAGCAGACCTCCTCAGAGCAACCTGAACAAACCTCTTGCATGGCACCTTGCCCACACCTTGCCTACAGGCACTGAAGCCACACTAATCAAACTACCCTGATCAATTGTCTCACTCTCCACCTGTCCAATATCTGTGGGCTGACTGGAATGAGACAGCATAGATTGTGTCCAGTAGAATTACAAGGGATGGCTGAATGTTAACTTCAGTGTCAGATTCAACCTCTGCAATCCCTGTCTGTGCTTGAGTTTGGCCATCATAATCATCAGAGTCCACAGATACTCAGTAAAATTTCTACACTTTCATTCTCAGGATAAAATTGCTGAATCCCAAATACTTGGCTCTGTGTCACAGATGTAATCATTGTGCAGGCACTCCATCAGTATTTGATGGTAAAGGATTGGAGCTGTAAATGATTACTGGTAGGGAGAAGGAAAACACAAGAGTAATTCAGATTCCCTTACCTGCAGTGGTTGTGTCAGCCAGGTTAGACTTATAAAGTGTAGAAGTAATTGTATCAAGGTTTTAAATGTTAATAAGTATCACACATTTCACAGTTTTTATTCAGTAATATCCAGCCTCCCCTGCATTTGTTAAAAATTGTGTATTATTGACATTTAATATCCTTACACATTTTAAGGACAATGATACAAAATGCCTTACAGACTGCATGTTTCAGATTACTGCTCAGATAAAGAATAATTAATACTATACAAGAACAGTCATAAATGGTTCTGTGATAACTCATTGCAGTACAACTGAAATTAACACATGAACAAACAACTCAGAAGTGTGCAAGTGCCATATATCTTGTTAATTCTTTGGATGATTTGGGACTTGCTTATAGGCATAATGATTTTCATTCCTTCTGCAAAGCTGTTTCTGTGGCAAGGGGGATACAACACCCTTACTTGTGTTTTGTAGGTTCATGGTGTGAGAGTTTAAATCCAGAGTTGTGTAAAAACTTTCTTGTGTCCTAACATTTATTTTGTAATATTGTTTATTTCACATATTTGTTTTAATACCAGTGTCTGCACTTAGCGCAAACAGAAAGAAACATAGAAATACAATAAATGTCACGTAATGTACTTCTGTGACAGCCAGTACATAAACTACACCTGTGAATTCATGTGTGTGTGTATTACATCTGCTAAATATGGTGATCCACACAGTATGTTTCATATGTAGATCACGATTCAAGTCCCACATTTGTCCTTTAAGGATCAAACCTAAGAAACACAAGGATAAAATAGCTTTAGCTTTGCTTCTCATGTATGTGTGCCCCTTACTACTTTGCAAACCTGGAGAACTGACCCACACACAAAGCAGACAGAACACCTGCAGACGGGATGCAGACATTCTTGTACTCAAAAAGGATACATTGTTGTATCTATTACTTTGCTTTGTACAAACCTGCTAAGCAGCATTGCGTGGCTGTTAACAATCTCCCTAACACCTCCAGGTCTAGAACAACTGCAGAGAGGAAGCATACAGTAGACAATTTTAAAATGGATACATTGTATCCTCATTGATCTGCTGCCATGCAAACATGCTAAGTGGCGGTATGGCAGTTAACACACAGAAGTTAAGAATGAATAGAAAAATATCCAACTGTTTTTAACTATTCCTTTGACAGCAGGTATATGTTCAGGGCGACATGTAATACAGATGATCCTGGGTTTTAATACAGCATATTCCAATTATTTTTACTGTTGTTCCATTTGACTTTATATTAAAATTCACATGAAAGAAAATGATTACACACTCTCTGTTTTATTAAAGGCTGTAGACCCAATTTTAATAAACTCATATGAATTATTTGTATGAGTGAGGTCTAATATGTTTCTGTAATCATAAGTGTGTTCTCTGGCCATGGATGGTCTTCAGGCTTCATTAATATTCATACAAACAGGGAAGTATAAACCAGGACCTTGTCAGTTCATACACATGGGTCCCACACATACATGGTTAACCCCTCAGTCTATCATGTTTATTGATATGTAAACAATAAGTAAGAATGGAGAAGCACTGTGGCAAGGATGAAAAATCACTGATGTGGAAGAAATTTTTTGTCCCTTATGTATAGGTTTGAATCCCACATTGTAAAAGTTAATTTTATCAGTGTGTAAACCCACACAAAAAATGTCAGGTCATAAAATGTATGCCCCGAGTACACTTCTGCAAAGTTAAATCACATATCAGTTACAGCTGCAGACAACCCTTAAACAAATAGCAAGTGTCTGATTAACCTTCCAATGTCCAAAACTGCTTTCCTCTCTGTTTGGTACTATTGCTGGCCTCTTAACTTACAAACATGGTTGGCATAGTTGTTCAGGTTTGTTCAATACCAGTAAACTCTATACCATGCATTGATGGGAAATCATTCATTGTTATTGCTATACTCCCTGGCTGGACATGTCTGGTGGTAGAAGGGAATGTTCCCAATTTAGTGTGCAGAGGTGGAGTGGTAAGAAGTCCAGACTCTTCAATAAATTCCTTGTAAAACATCACTGCTGAAGGCTTTTGCAGGGGGACTGTACTGGATCCCAGTACAAATCTGAGGCTTGGAATAATGTTTCCAAGGTTGTCTCCAGTGCAATTGGCATTCCACTTACTGGAGAATAATGTAGGCATCACTTTAATGGCCTGAAAATCTGCAAGAGGGTTACACTCAGCCAGTACCTGGATGAGTTCACAACTGATAACCTCTCACAGTTGTGGAAGTATACTGATAATGAAAATGTTTAGTAGATAGAAAGCTGAATATAGGCAGTACTGGTATGCATAATGCTCATATCCTGTTCTTTTCTCTTTATTTCACAGCCAATTCAGAGATTATGGGAAATAGAGACGCCCATGCTGAGCATCTAGAGAGACTGTGTGAAGCAAAGGGGCATGTATGCAGCACAACTGAAATATTATTTTAGATTTTAAATGTATTTTTCTTTAAAGTTGTAGAAAGGTAAGCATGCATATGATAACTATAAAAGCAAACTTGCATTCTTTAGTCTGTATTACAAGCTAATTGTAGGAGTCAAGTCCAAGACTTTACTCAGATGTTGTGGGTTTAAATACCACAAGTAACAAATCTAAAATAGTAAAATCCTTTCAAAATGTTACATAAATTAATTTCTACACAACTGGCATAAATGCAGTGCTATTAACTTCATCTGTATAACTGGACCAAGCATATGTGCAATATACATACATTGCAAGGATTACTTTGAGCAATCCTTAATTACGGTTTGTAGTTGTTAAGAAGTATACTTAAATGTAAAAGTTCAGATAAAATACTTTATTATTGTGATAATGCATTGTATGCCACATCTGATGGTATTAATTGTATCTCTTTTATTTCTCTCTCACCCCAACCCTTATCTCCTTTTTTAATTTCTATGTGTTTTCCAAATGTTTCCATGTCAGCCATTTCTGATAAATCACAAAATGCTTTACAACACAGGTACGTAGGTCAATTGCAGTGGCTCAGCTTACCTCTGCTCCACTGGCTCTGACACCAATGCCCAGCACATCTGGGCCTCAACCAGACAGTACTGCCCCTGCAGCCTCTGCACTACTTGCACCTTCATGTAGCACTACTCTGGCAGCTGGTGCTATGGTACCCTTCAGGAGTACTGGCAGAGGTGAGGATTTTATCACTCATCCGGAGATGCCAGGGTTGGTGTGTAGGGTCACACACAGCACCATTGGTGCACACCTATGGTGGATGGACAGGCTGTTCTTATAGTCCAGAGGAGAAGACATCAACACTCCAACAGCCAGCCAAGTAAGGGGACAGTGATAACAGTCCTGCAAGTGAGGGCTAGATTCTCCCTGTCCCCATGTTTGATGGGCATGGACAGTTGTTGTCCCCTGCCTAACCCCAATTACAGTGTCCCCCACCCTGTTGTGTCCCTCACCATCCATGTGTCTTGTCTTGTTTGCCCTGTATGTTTGTATCGGCATCCTCACCTATCCTACTCACCTGAAGCAGAAGTATTTATTTTTCCTTACCCAACATTTTTTTCTTACAGAAGTAAAAAAAAAATACTGCCCCATACTTAGCTTTCCAGTTGGCATGTGTATCTTCTTGCTTCTTGATACACACGATTCAGTCCAACTGGCTATACAACATGATTATATTGTTGTCACTCCTCTTTGTTCTGGTGACAGTCCAAATTCAGCCAGTATTGTATAAATATTTCCATTTTGCACTTTTGAAGAAGTGGATAGCTATGGTTCTTTTCTACCACCCTCCTGCACATTCCTATATTGCTTTCCCTTTGCACTTCCCCCTGCTTGCCCCATATTTCACCACTTTCCTATCTACCTCATTTTAGCACCTTTAATCTGGTCATAAAATAGAATCACACACAACACACAAGTATAAAAAAGCTGTGGAGCCCTTCACTTTTTGGCCTCTGTTTGCATGGATTTTTTTATCATGCACTAATGCCAAGTGAAGGTGTATGGCTCATCAATGGTGTGTTACCTCCGCTCAATGCTGCTTAAACAGGCTGTGCTAAGGTAACACACAGTGAATGTAGAATAAAGAATTATTTAATTGCATTATAAATGCATATTTAAAACTATTAGTTACACCTGGATCTGAACTGTATATCATCTGGTCTCCAAAAGAAATGTGTCAGTGCCTTTACACCTGCCGCCACAGAATCAGCTAAGCAGCAGGTATGTTTCATACACTCATTACTCAGAACTCCATGAATTTTAGCAGTTAGGCTCATGTTTGCTCAGCATTTAACTATGTGCAAACAGGGAAAGTAGTAGAAAGGTATATCTCTCATGAGCAAACACTTTGCCATCGATCTCCAAACCTGCTGCTCAGCACTGCGCTATGGAAAG
The DNA here is from genome assembly GCF_019279795.1 of Protopterus annectens. NCBI lineage: Eukaryota > Metazoa > Chordata > Ceratodontiformes > Protopteridae > Protopterus > Protopterus annectens. The sequence goes on from NC_056730.1 coordinate 735,751,819, forward strand.
TAAACAATAGCATGTGTTACTTATGTTTACTGTCCACTTAGTCAACACCCCATGAAAGTGCATGTAAAAACAAATAAAGGAAAGGCACTCTTTAAGGAAAGAACACATATTTACACCATAACCATGTGTTACCCGCACCCATGCACTTTAAACTTGGTCTCTCACTGCTCATTCAACTACACTACAGAAATAAAAAAAAAATGCTTCATTATATACATTGGACATCTTTATGCTGACAATACACTTCAGATTTTCCAATACTTGTAATAATGTGGACAGCTGTTAACATATAGTTTGCAAAGCTGTCTATTTAAGGTATATCTGCGCATTGGAAACACAACAGCAAATGTTATACTTTGCACACTCATCAATGTGGTAGCATGCAGATCCTTGCTATCTTGACAGTTGTACATGACTAGCTATCCACTACATTCACGCCTCCCAACATCTTATCTCAAACATCCAGTGATGATGTCATCCACTATAAATTGTTCTGTAGCCTTGTAAAAGTCAGACTTGTGCTGTGGCATGTGTGTTAAGTACTGAGTTCACTATTCTGTATAATAATGTAGGGGTTATAATCTCACTGAAGACAGTTGATGTGTGTGTGTGTGTGTGTGTGTGTGTGTGTGTGTGTGTGTGTGTGTGTGTGTGTGTGTGTGTGTGTCTAGTCAGAAGAGCATAACTGTGTATACTGCAGAAATCACTATAGTCCCATGGAGTACAAGTATGTTGACAGTTGTACATGCCTACACATCCATTTCATTCAGGCTCTGTTCTCACTGTGGTCACCTGGTGTGTGTGTGTGTTTGTGCACTTGCTTGACATTAGAGAGAGCATTTTACTCTAGCATGTGGGACACTGCTCTTGCTAATGTCTCCTCACCAGATACTCACCAGATACTGCTGATGTCATCACTTATAAAATGTTGTCTGACACTGTCCAAGTCAAACTTGTGCTGTGGTGCTTGCATTAAATACTGATGTCTCTAGTCAGTGTACTTAGATAGGTAAGGTTTCTCTTTTCACTAGTGTGTGTGTGTGTGTGTGTGTGTGTGTGTGTGTGTGTGTGTGTGTGTGTGTGTGTGTGTGTGTGTGTGTGTTTGGGCACTTCCTTGACATTAGAGAGAGCATTCTACACCAGCATGTGGGACACCGCTCTTACCATCTTCTATTCAACAGACTCTGCTGATGTCATCAGCTATAAATTGTTGTCTGACATTATAAAAGCCAGACTTGTGCTGTGGTGCTTGTGTTAAGTACTGTGCTCTTTAAATAGTTAGGTAGGGGTTCTTTTCTCACTGCAGTCAACTGTGTGTGCATTCTACAATCACTATGGTGACAATTTTCAAATGATATGTGAATCCACAGCTATGTCAAACCCTCCGACAAACATCTTGCTGTACCATACAATGATGATGTGATCCTGTATAACATGCACTCTTGCAGTACTCAGAACAATCCTCTGCTGTGGGAGTAAAATTAACTACTGTGTCTGCAAGCTACTTTACCTACACATATAGGTGTTCTAATCTGACAGCAGGCAACTTGCATGTCTATGTATACAACTGTCACTTTTAAGACAATTTTACACAGAGGTGTAACTCCACAGCCACCCTACACTCCTCCCAACATGTTCTCCTCGGCATACAATGACGCTATCATTCTCCATAAAATGGAATGTAACAGTGATAGTCACACATGTGGTGATGCTGCTGTAACATTGCATGGCATTCATATTCTATACCTGCACAGGTCTAATGTTTAAATCATGTCCAGTCTACTGGTGTGTGTGTGTGTGTGTGTGTGTGTGTGTGTGTGTGTGTGTGTGTGTGTGTGTGTGTGTGTGGCTGGTGGTACATTATGGTTATTGTAAGATCTTTGGAATATCTCTTCATTTCACTACCATTTGGGGTATCTTTCATGTAGCATCATGCAGCCTCCTTTTACCCCTTTCCACATAATATCCTGCAGAGAGTGGAGGATGTCCTCATGTTAAATATGCATATGAAGCAGAGTCATTCCATGAGCCTCTGCAAGCCATCTTCAGACCACTGCATGTGTGATTGCTAATTTTGTCATGATGTGATGCACATGTCCCATATGGCAGGATGTAATGCAATCCAATAAATATAAACATAGGCACAGTAGTCTTACTTTCTTCTATACCATAGATATAGGGATTTATTTTTACATGATATAATAATGGCTAGGATTTCCTGAGATGTTGGCCCTAGCCTAATAATGTCCTATGATCCTATGAACAGTTAACACATCAATGTTGCTGTCATTGACATGTGCTATATTGAGGTGTGGATGTAGAGTATGGCTACAAGAGGGTATTACAATCTGTGATGTAAGCTATTGTATTGGTGGCCATCACTGCCATTGCATTACATGCTCCTTCTGTAACAGCTGTAGTGATATGCTCCATGAAAACTGTGTGTATAAGTTCATAGTTTCATAGGCAGTTACTAGGCTAGCAGCCCTACAACCCGTACAAGCCTAGCCATGTTGATCCCAAGGATCCACAACTGTTCTTACTAGCTGGATGTAATTTGCTGAATGAGTCTCTGGTCAACACTAACTACTCCTGTGCATGAGGGACACGAGTGCCACTCCTGGGGTAAATTTGTGGTCTCCCACCCATTTGTCTATGTTGTACTTGAATAAGGTCAGTGAGGTGCTCTAGAGGAGTGGCAGTCTCTGGGAGATATGTCTGTCTCTCAAGCATGTTCTGTTAATGTGACAGGCTAGGTTAAGATCCATAGAGTGAGTGACTCTTCAGCCTTTAAAATTGTGGATGTGCAGCATTTGTATCAGGGCAGGGTCAGAGACTGCCCTGTAGCCAGGCACCGCTCATCTCTCAGCATGTATGATACAGAGTACAGTGACAGGGCTTTCAGTCTATTGATGTACATCATGGCATGGTTGGTGGCCTGTATTTTCTTGGTGAGAAACCCCTGTGGGCTCTCCAGCTGCTGCAGGTGCCTGGTGAAGTACATGCAAAAGGGAGCATTCTATTTGTGCCTTTTTAATTTCTCAAAATCTTTTGGGTTTCTAATACCATGACAGGAATGGATTGCATTTTTGGATTTTACATGAATTAAAGCATCTATATTATTCGTGGTGGTGGTCTACCTTCTTCATTTTATGATTAAAGTTCATGAAATTAGTATTGTTTCAATCTTTGATGTCATCCAGAAGTGCCCTTCGCAGCACCTGCAATGTGACTAGTAAGGACTCCTGCAATTTGTATGGAGTTACATATATCAGTAACATATCTAAATATGATTGCAGATTCTTTTTTGTAAGGCCCATTGCTCCTACTGCTATTGGAACTGTCTAGGTATCTTTCTTCCATGTTGCTCTCATTTCTGCATGCAAATCATGATATTTTATGACTTTGCAAGACACTGTAGTGACTGGGTGTGGTGATTTCAATGATTAGTGCTACTTTTGTCTTCTTTTCATGCACCACTATATCTGGTTTAATTGCATCTGTCTTTTGAAACATTGGTAATGGGTGAGCCCATGTGATGTAGACTTCATCATTTTTTATGATGCTTTGTGGCTCATGTTTCCGGTGTTTTTCAGCTACTTCAGTATTATAATGTTTGCACAATCCCCAGTGCAACTGTCTTGCTACGTTATTATGCCTTTCAGTATACAGTCCTTCTGCCATTAGTATGTCACAAACAGCCACAAGGTGTGCCACTATTTCCAATTCTGTTTTACAAAACCTACATCTGTCTGTTTCTCCCACATGCTCAATGCACATTGTAAATCAATGTGTATGTAGTCCACTATCTTGGGCTGCCAATATTAACCTGTCATCATTTGGTTTGAATTCACCTCTCCTTAACCATTCCTGCATTTGATCCTGATCAACATGAAGTTGTTCCAGGAGTTTTTTTATACTTGCAACTATATTTATGCATTTTCCACATTTCTTGCCTTCTCATCTGATCCTTCACCTTATATTATTTCTTTTGTTTTTTGGCACATTTGGTTGCTGCCTCATTTTTACCTACTTCTGGTTTGATTTCCATTCCCTCTTGATGCTTCTGCTACACTAAGAAGGGACATCACCTTAGATTTATTCTCCTCATGTTAGAAAATTTTCACTATATTTGGGTCTTGTGATGTCAGCAGATATGTATGCAGTCCCACTATTGCAGATCTATATGTGTAATAAATTTCAAGGAGACCCATACCGCCTTCAGAATGGGGAATATATAGTGCTGGTATGCACTGATTTTTATAAATCATTTCCTTTCTAATCTGTTCAGCACCTTTTGGGGCCAGTCAATCACTCCAAAACTATAAGTTAGGACAGGGAGAGCAAAATGGTTTATAGCTTGAACCTTGTTCCTAGATGTCAATACTGTTTTCAGAATTAGAGTCTTCTAAAATATTTCTTACTGAGTTTTATTCATATTTGTTCATGCTAAAATATTCCTTACTGAGTTTTATTCATGTGTTAATGTTTTATTGTTGATGCATCATGAATTCCCAAATATTTATACACTCCATCTTGCTCAAGTTCTTTTATATCACATTCTTGTCCCAAACTGATGTTTTCTTGATGCTGCAGTTTCCTGCTTTAAAGGTTGCTTTTGCACATTTATCAAGAAAAATGACATTCTTATATCATCTGAAAAGGTTTTAATTAATTGCAATTATGCTTTCAGTTCCTCATCTGATGAACTATACAATTGTAAATCATAGACAGAAAGAAGATGAGAAGTCTTTACAATTTGTTAGGAGCCAAATTATAGTCATAACCTAATCTGTTAAGCAGACAACTTAATCGGTTAAGGGCAAGGAGAAAGAGCAGTGGTGACAGAGGGACCCTGGAATATAACCCTTTGGATTTTTATCCCGGGAATAATAATTTGTCATTTGTCATGGCTTCACTGCAAAGTGGTTTACCACTCTTTCATGGTTGCTGTGATGTAGTTTATCAGTGTAGGGTGTATCTCATATATTTTAAGCACTCTTTTATCCATGAATGTGGGATACTGTCAAATTCTTTTTTGTAATCTATCCATGCCATACTTAGATTCTTCCCCTTTTTACAGTTCTCCTCTATGAGTTTAACAACAAAGTATCCTTTGCTCCATACTACTTTCTTTTATTAGCGTTTTGTTCTATTGCTGTAATTGAGTTTTCTTCGAAATGACTATAAACTCTGTCGGAATCAATTTCAGTGTATAGTTTATTTATTGTTGGAAGGCAAATTATTGGTCTATAGTTTTTAGGGTAGCTTGCAGGTTCACTGTTAAGTAGGAGCATTGTTTTTCCTGTTGTTAGCCAGGCTGGTGTCTGTTCGGAGTGTGCATATAAATAGTACTTACTCATGGCTAAATCTCCGTGCACAGATGTTAATACATTTAGCCAGAAGTTAGGTACTGCATCTGGGCCTGGGATTTTCCAGTTAAAGGCTTTTCTTAACTTTGTTTCAATCTCTCTGGCTGTTGCTTTGTCCCATTTCATATCCTGTACCTTTAAACGTCTTATTCTTTCTTTTCCTTTTTCTATCCATTTAGCATTTTTGTTATGTTCCACAGGATCTTCATAAATACTTCTCTACAATGTATCTACTTCTTCATTTTTTGGTGGTCTTCCAGTTTCTTTTACCTTGTTTTCAAATTCTTTATAAAACTTTTCTGGGTCATCAATAAATTGCTTATTTTGTACTTTCCTTTATAGGTTCATAGGTAGGTACTAGGCTATTGACCCGAGGGCCAAAGCAAGCCTAGCCAACAGTGTATTGGCTTTTGCCACCTATGTATTGTTAACTTCCTGCCCCTCTATTGAGCAGTGCCCCAGACATAATCCCAGGGGTGAATTTCCTATCACCCATCCACTTAGCAAGGTTTTTCTTGAAGAGTGCTAATGATGAGTTCTGCTTGATGTGGATGGGAATTTTGTTCCAGAGCATGGGAAGTCTCTGGGACAAGAATCTATCCCTCCAGCATGTCCTATTTATTGCTATGGTGAGGCTTAGGTCCTTAGAGCGTGTAGCTCAAGGAGATTGGGATTTCTTTAAGTGGAGCATGTCCAACAATTCCTGGTTTGACACAGCTTTGTATGTCAGACAGAGGTCTCCTCAGATTAAGTGGTATGCGACCGAGTACCGTTTGAGTTTCTTGAGCCGGTCGGCATAGGGCAATTGTTTCAGGCCAGCAATCCTCTTGGTGAGGTACTTTTGGGGCATCTCAAGTTGTTGTAGGTGTCTTGTGAGGTATATCCCAAATGAGGCATTGAATTCAATGAGGGGTCTGATAAGTGATGAGTAGAGGGGAACGATGACTTCTTTATTTCTAGATATGAACCCTTTTGTGATTAAGTGGGCCATGTAGAAAGATTTTCTGACCACTGTGGCAATGTGGTTGTCAAAGGACAGGTTACTATCCACTTGGGTCCCAAGGTCTGTTATCACACTTTCTGTGTTAAGTGAACTTCCCTCTATTTGGTAATTCATGGGTACCGTGTATTTGGGCAGCGCAGTGGTGCAGCGGTTAATGCTGTCACACTCACAGAGGTTTCTCCGGGTTTTTTCTTCGGCTGGGGTGCCTTCTGTGTGGAGTTTGCATGTTCTCCTGCCATGGCGTTCTGCTGGGTCTCTCTCTCCCACATTCTATTCTCATGCTTCTGGAGCATTCCCAGGCCTCCACTGGAAACAGGATCTGTGGAACAGGAACAGGATCTGTGGAACCTAGTCGGAAATAAATAAATAAAATAAATAAATAAATTTTACCAAAGGGGATAACAATGCACTTTTTGGCATTTAGCTTGAGGCCATGATTTTGACACCAGATGTCTGCCTTGGTGAGGCCCTTTTGCAGGATGTCTACATCAGCAGGGCTATCAATAATGGCACCCAGTTTGCAGTCATCTGCGAACTTGGTTAGGCATAGACCCTTGGTGTTCGCTTGCACTTCAGAGAAGTATATACTGAACAGGAGGGGTCCCAAGACTTAACCCTGGAGCACTCCACTTGTCACTGGTTTGGAGTCGGATCTGGAGTCTGCAATTCTTACCATGTGGGTTCTGTCCATGAGCCAGTTGGCCACCCATCTTGTGACATAAAGGTTTATGTTAAGGTTGATGAGTTTATCTGTGATTCCTGAATGAGGGATAGTGTCAAAGGCTTTAGCAAGGTTCAGGTAGGCTGTGTGGACCACTTTACCCTCATCTATGGCCTTAGTAACTGTTTCAAAGAAGTCTACCAGGTTTAGGAGACATGACCTACCGTTCACAAATCCGAATTGGGTAGCATCCAGAGTTTGGAGGTTACCATTGTCTTTTTTTATGGGTTCCATGATGATGTGCTCTATGGCCTTGCAGACCAGGCTTGTCAGGCTAATAGTTCGATAGTTCCCGGGGTCTGTGGTGGTTCCTCCTTTGTGGAGTGGGATAACCATTGCTGTGCGCCATTCTGTGGGTACATAGCCTGTGGTGAGGCTGTGATTGAACATGGATTTTAGTTGGGGGGACTAGTTCATTTTGGAGTTTGTGTAAGACGCAGCCTGGGATGTTTTCCGGTCCTATGGATGCTGTGTTTTTGGCATTAGAGAGTGCTGTTTTTACCTGTGTGTTTCTGATTTCTGGGGCTCTACAACCATCTGGTATAGTTATAGGCCGTTTGGGGGGGGTGAGCAGGGAGTAAAGTTTGCACTGAACCTATCTGCCAATATGTTGGCAATATCAGTTGGCTCTGTATATTTCGTGCCGTTCTGTTGTAGCTCAGTGCAGATCTGGGTGTTGCCATGTAGATTCTCGACATAGCTAAAGAATGCCTTGTGGTTGTCTTTGGAATCCATGGCAATTTTTCTTTCAAAATTAGCTTTGGAGGATTTTATGAAAGATCTTAGTTTCTTACTGAGGCCCATTAGTGAGTTCCTCCATACCTGGGTTTTTACTCTCTTTTGCAACAGTTTCTTCCTTCTGTTGTAGAGTTTGTTAATTGCAGGGGACCACCAGATCAGCTTCCTTTTTTTGGAGGATAGTGTGTTGGTTTTGTTGAGGATAGCACGATCCATGCACTTATGCAGTTGCTTGTAGAATGCATTTGTGTAGGATTCAGCAGTCGTGACTATATTGACTGTGTTGTCCATCTGCAGGGGCATCGCAAAGTTAGTCACCTCAGTTTTGAGTAGCGTGAAGTTCGCTTTGGAAAAAACATTTACGATGGTTTCCTTGTGTGGAGGTGGGGTTGGGATGTGGATATCTAGGGTGATTAGTTTATGGTCTGATCTAACCAGCGAGGAGTTGATTTTGGGCATTGAGCACCAGTCACCCATGTTGGTAATGACTAGGTCCAGAATATTGTTGCCCCTGGTGGGTGTGTTGACAAGTTGATCCAGGGCGTTAAAGTTTATAAATTCCAGGAATTGTTGAGCAAGGGGATTTGTACAAGATTAGTTTTCCCAGTTTATGTTAGAGTAGTTGAAATCACCCATTATTATGGCATTTGGTTGGACCCTCATTTTTTCCAATGTCTCCAGGAATGAGGAGTGAGGGTCCTGGGTCATGGTGGGGGATCCATAACAAGCTATAATTTGGAATGCATTTTTGCCCTGGGTTAATTGCACTTGGATGATTTCAGAGGCATCTTGTTTTGTAACTAGCCTGGAGGTGTGGATGTTCTTGATGAATATGGACACACCTCTGCCCTTTGTGTTTCGGTCTGGGTTTTGTGGCCAAAATGTGTGGTATGAATTACAGCCTGGTAGTGCTGGGGTGCTGTTAGGAACCAGGTCTCAGTCACTGCACAGATATTGATGTTCTCCATTTTGAGGAGTGCCTCGAGTTAGTGCATTTTGAGGTTTAGACTCATAGCATTGAGTAGCATTGCCCTCAGTTTTTTGTTACCTGTAGTTCTTATGGTGCAGGGTTTGTTTTTAAGCATTGCCTAAAAAAGGCACTATAGGGGCAGCAAGAGCCTTGGCCAATATCCTGAATCTCAGGGGTGACAGGTACAGGCCATCTCTGGTGAAGCATCATGGCCTGTCAAGCATGTCATCCCAGGCAGACAGATACTGGATCCCCTTTGAGTGACACCAGAAGCTTAGCCAATTGTTGAAGATGATCATCTTATCCTTGTATTGTGATATAATTTTTGGTGAAGGCAGGATGCTACTCAGGGCTAGGGTCATACCTGCCTGGGCTACAATATCGGAGAGCTCTTCCATGTCTTTTTTCGTGTAGTCCAGGGAGGTACATCTCAGGTCATTTACACCAACATGGACAATGACAGAGTCATATTTGTATTTGCCTTGTAGTGACCTGTGTGCATGCATTATGTGGTGGATTCTGGCACCCGACAAGCAGCTGACAGTAACCTTCTCTTTGTCCAGCCTGTTGAGTGGGATGCTGGTGTGCCTGACTACAGAGTCACCTATCACTAGTGTGTTGGGTATATTGTTTTGCCTTATGGGCTGTGGTTGTGTGGCACACCAAGTTTGTGGGCTATGTGTTGTTTGGGGTGTGTTGGTGGGAGAAGGTTGCTTGTGTGTCTGCTTTGGAGGTCTCTGTTGCCTAGGCAGATTTAGATTTTTAATCAGAGCCTCTATATATGTCTTGGTCTTTCTATGTGTGGGTTTTGGAGGTTTTGGTTTAGTTGGTCTATGTGTAGTGAGTAGGGTGTTGTGAGTTGTTACCTTCTCCTCTTAACTGTCTGTTCCAGTCTTTGTTGGAGAGAGCTTTGCCTCTAGATTGGCTGTATAAGTGCATCTCTCACAAGTGTTAGTGTTTAGTGGTAGGAGGTGAGGGTTGTCTGTGTAAATGAGGCAGTTATAGCATTGCCTCAAGATGCCCAGGTTCATCAGGTAGGCTGGAGAATACACCAGGAGCTGTCTCTTGGACATGCCTGAATAAGTAGGGAAGTATATAGACTATTCCCTTCTGGCAGATGCAGGGTTGAGTGCTGGGGGTTATTTAATGCTGCAGTAGATTTCGAACAAGTGCTGGGCTGACAGGTGTGGGTCTGAGTGCTATAAGGGAAAAATTGAACAGCAGACTTTGTGGAGCTATTTATATTATATTTATCTGTTATATAGATAGTCAATCAATAGTTATATTTATCTGTGTATCTTCTAAGTTTTTCTGCCTGTGCTGATATTTTTAGTTCATTATTTACTATAGTGCATGATAAATTCTGATCCATTATGATACTGTGCATTGCTTTTATCACGTCTATCTTTTTGAGTCTTTTTGTTGATCTGTTCCTCTTCTGTACTCTTTTAACAGTGACACTTCTTGTCTTAATTGTTTTATAGTTTTCTCTGTTCGATATATTCATGATGGTATTCAATTTCTCCCTGTCCTTTCCCTTACTACCCTGTGTTCTTGTGGTAGGACTTTATCTGTTATTAATTTGGCTGCACAGTAATATATCCTATTTACTTCTGTTATAACACATGAATCTATGTGAACAATCCTAATTAGTGTGTTCATTTATTTTATCAGACTTCTAACTTTTTGAATTTTATTGACCTTCTGCAGTCTGTTTCTTTAGTTGATCTTAATATGTCTATCCATCTCTTTTAAATCAAGTACCTCTTCTCTCAGATCATTTTCTTCTAAACTGAGGCCGCATTCTTTGTTTGCCATTTCCTGGAGGCATTCTATAGAAAGTTCCAGAGCTTCTTCCTGTGCCACGTTCTCTTCAGTTTCACCTTGTATCATCTGTTGCTCTTTCATATGGGAACACACTGGCCTATCACTCCATGGCATTGACCATGTCAGAGTTGCCACAGTTTCCTGTTCTTTCCCTTGCTGTATAGGTCCAACTGAACCTTTGTAATGGTTTCCTGTGGGAGGCTCCAAAGTATCTTTATATGTCAACTGATTAGATGATTTCTGCTCCAATAGTTTCTCCTTAACTTGGGTGTTGTTTGCTTTATCCTGTTGTGCTGTTATTGGAGTTAAATTTTGTACACTAAATCCTTCAATTTGCAGGTAATCAATAATCTCAGTTTCTATTTCTTTAATTTCTCCATTACTAATCCTCTTTGTTTTCTCAGTTTTTTGTATTGTAAAATTTTCTATACCTGGACACCTTTGCCTGTATGTCTCTTCAGATATCTTTGGTGTTACTAATCCTCTTTTTCTACTTTTCTTTGTTTTCTCATTTTTTGTATTGTAAAATTTTCCATACCTGGATGCCTTTGCCTGTATGTCTCTTCAGATATCTTTGGTGCTGCCCTTTTTGTATTGATTAGTTTTGCTTTCTCCTTTGATAAATATCACACCATATTAAATCTCTTTTTCTTTCCCATGTCCATATTTCTTCTTCAAATGTCTCCTGCTCCTCTTGTGTCTCCTTACTTTGGGGACTAGTTGTTCCATCATGCTGTGATATGACCTGTGTTAGACTTTCTACACTGAATTCTTCACTTTGTAAATATTCCATAACTTCAGCTTCTATTTTTTAACTTCTGCTTGACTAATCTTCTGTTCTATATTCCCTCTTTGTGATCTTATTTTTTATTGTGAAGTTTTCTATATTTATATGCATTTGCTTATATTTCTCTTTGAATATTTTTGGGGCTACCTTTTTTGTGTTGATTAATCTGTCTTTCTCCTTTCCATAAATATTCCACCATATCACATTTCTCTTTCTTTCCCATGTCCGTATTTCTTTTTATACCATTCAAACTTCTTTTGTTCTTTAAATTTTCAACTTCCTCAGTCACTTCTTTTTCCAAATGGCACAAGGTTTCTTGGTCTATATAGTGTTTTTCACAGATCTTTGTATTAAATAATACAACTTTTTATTTCAAGCTTCTGACAGTTTTTCTTGTGGATGTATTTTTCTTTCCTCTAATTTGTCTCTTAATCTTTTTGTATAAATTTTGTCTGGAAATTCTGGGCTATTTGCATAATAGTAACAATACATAATTTCTTTCTTATCCTCAGTAGTCCACTTTATCGCCTTTATGGCTCTTTTCTGGTCTATCAGATTTTTGAGGACTGATACTTCCTTCTACAACATTGGGGCCATCCTCCCCCTGGGCTAGGCCTAGCCCCATTGTAGAAATATTTACATGTCTTGAGGATTCTACAGTCTCATTTCTTCCAGTCCTGGTACCAGTGTGCCTACCAGGATTGGGCACCTTTTTATCCTGGGACTTGTGCACCCAGGTATCTTCTTTATTTTTAACCTACTTTTGTCCATGATATATGCTATATAAAATACAGTCTATATAGCAGTGTTGTCTTGGTGAGATTTTGTGAAAAAACAGAGTCCACCTCATGAAGGTACTCACCAAGACTTGAGGATGAATTCAGTTCCAGCAGTACTTCTTTCCTTTTGCTGATCATATCATCTCACCTCTCCATTCACACCCCTGTTGTACTCTGTTAGTGGTCTGATGAGGGTTGAGTTCAGTGGTGTTATAAAATCTGCAGACCTGGATATGATACCATTACTTATAATGCACATGACATAGAAGAATTTCCTTACCACTGTGGAAACTTGGTGGTCGAATTTCAGATTGCTTTCTATTCATATTCCTAGGTCTCGTACCGCTGTATTTGAGCTTAGGGGCATTGTTATCGATACTGTAATTAGCAGGGAATTGCACTTTGCTAAAGGCAATAATAATGGCACTTTTTTGCATTAAGTTGTAGACTGTGGTTTTGACAACAATTATTTGTCTGTGTTAACCCCACCTGTAATATGTTAATATCATTGGATGAATCTATGATTGCACCCAGTTTGCAATCATCAGCAAACTTGGTAAGCCAAAGGCTGTCTACTTTCACCTGGACTTCCAAGAAATAGATTCCAAACAGTAAAGGACTCGGCACAGATCCTTCTGGTATGCCACTGGTATCAGCTCTGGTAGATATTGAGTCCCCAACTTTGACAGTATGTGTTCTGTCAGTGAGCCAATTGTCTACCCATCTAGTGATGTTATGGTTAATCCCCAGCTGGGAGAGTTTCTCAGTGATGCCTGAGTGGGGGACTGAGTCAAAAACCTTGACCAGGTGAAGATAGGTGGTATGCACTGTCTTACCTTCATCCAGACCTTTGGTGACATTCTCAAAGAAGTCTACTAGGTTTAATAAAGCATGATCTACCCTTAACAAAGCCAAATTGTGTTGGGTATAGAGTTTGAATGTCACCTGTTTCCTTGTTGATAAGGTCCATGACGATTCTTTCATGGCCTTGCAGATGAGACTGGTTAGACTTATGGCTGTATAGTTTCCAGGGGTGGTTCATAGCCCATCTTTGTGCAAGGGGATTACAGTTGCTGTTTTCTACTCCCCTGGAACAAAGCTAGGTCTCAGGCTATGGTTAAACAGGCTGCTTAGTTGGTCTACTAGGTCCTGTTTTAGATCGCTTAGTAAGCAACCTGGAATGTTATCTAGTCCCACTGAGGCCATGTTTCTAGCCTTGGAGAGTGCAGATATGACCTGGTCTCTAGAGATACTAGGTAGAGTACTGTTGTTAGGTATGCTTTTTGGGTATGGCCCGTGGGCCAGGAGTCTGAAGTTTGCAACAAATCTGTCAGCTAGCAGGCTGGCAATTTCTTCTGATGCAGCATCATGTTTAGACTCCTACCATTAACCAGCAGAACCTTGAGTTTGCCTCCAGTGGATTTTTTTACATCAGAACTTTTGTTGTTTTGGTATTGTCTAAAAAAAGGCACTATGGGGGAGGCAAGTGGCTTTGCCAGTATCCACCAGCCTAGGGGACACAGGAGCAGATCATCTCTGGCAAACCATTGTGGCCTCTCGACCATGTCATCCCAGGGTGAGAGATACTGTATCTCCCTGGATTGACACCAGAAGCTGTCAGTTATTGAAGTTGATCATTTTTTGTTTATATTGTGGCATCATCTGGGGTGACTGTACATTCTACATATACATTCACTTTGCAGTCCATACTGGTTCATGTTGATATGAGATTTGTGTTCATGCTACAGCTGTCACCATTGGATTGCCCTCATCTGATGTACAGGGTCTATGTTTAGTCATCCAATGGAAAAAGCATTGAATGGTATGTTTCATCGAACATGCTGTTCATTGAGCTGTTCGAGTAAGATCGCATTTTGGTAGCAATCAAGAAATTTGCCCATTCCTCACTGTAGTCTGATCTCAGAGTTGATATATATATATATATATATATATATATATATATATATATATATATATATATATATATATATATATATATATACACACACACACATAATTATCAGGGGATGTGGGGGCACAGCCCCCCCCACATAAGGAGTTATGCTGAACACCATTTTCAATGTAATGCCGTTCTGTGTGTGATCTTTCTGTTCGATGACTGAACGTATACCCCTGCTATACATTATCATGTTTCACCTGTTCTCTTTTCCTGTGTTCATTCCTACAATTCATCTGTGTGTCCCTATTCAATACACATACTTCCCCTGACTGTTTATTTATAATGCAGTCTATGTAGCCTTACTGATCATTTACATAACTTTTGTTCAGGATGCCTGAAACAGGTTTCCACAATACTCTGCATTGTATACATTTTCATGTAATGTGTTTGGACTATATAGATTGCTGTATTATTAACCCTGGTAATCATTGTGGCATTTTGCTTAGTCCTGCAGACCTAGTTTGCCCTTAAGTAAACAGGTTTACATGTTTGCTGCTGTCCATGTTGCTGTACATTATTTTCTGGCCTGCAAAACTGTAGCTAACCATGAAACCTCTCTTGTTTACATTTAAATGTGGTGTGCGGCTTGAATATGTAATTAGCTCTGCTGCTGCTCACTGCGCCAACACATAAACATTGTGTAGTCTTCTTGTGAAGCCTACATGGAATTTATTGAATCCCCAGATTTTGTTAAAATCAGTAAATGCACATAAATATTTTCTAAGAAAATCAGTGTCTGTGTCTTGTACAATACATGCACATCCAAAGTAAAAGACATAGTTTCATGTCGTGCAAACTGATACTTATGTAACATAGCCAACAATACCCAGGAATCTTTAAGGTGAAATCTAGATTTTTGAACAAAATGATTAAAAATACAGCTCAGGTAAACTGAGATAGTGTCAGTGTTACTGAAATCCGCTACTGTAATTGGTCCCGAAGATGGGATAACAGCATCTTTGTGGATCATCGATATTCCAAAAGGTCTGACAAATTTGGAGAATTCAACTTTCAAGAGCTCAAATAAAACAAAATCTATCTGACCCTGATGTAAAAGGTAAAGCAAATATTAGTCTAAACTTGCAAACTGCTTATAAATATGATCTGCAGTAACTTCTTCGTAAAGAGTTTAAATCTGCTAACAAGTTTAGAATGTTGCTAACATATTATCAGTCGAATTCATGAGAAATATACCATTGCCTTTATCCACTTTTATTATTCTGAGATTTGACTGTCCCTTCACATGTAATGATGCTTTCCTTTCAGCAGATGTTACATCAAAATACTTTTTACATGCTTGTTGCTAAATAACCGGTGACGCTCACTCTGACAAGTATCAGAAAATACCTGTAGTGGACTGTGAAATGCTGGATTAAAAGTACTTCTTTTCCTAACTGCATTTAAAGTGTCAGCTTCAATTCTGCTGAGATCATGCAAAATATAATGTAAGTTAAATCTGCAAACATACAACTTTAAACCCTTAATTGTACTTAGCATATTAGCCCTTCTAGATGGTATGAAGGAAAAACCTTTTTGAAGCAACTTTAAATAGTTCAGATTTAAAACAAAGTCACTTAAACTGAATGAACACAGGACATCTCACATGACCTCTGCCTTCCGTTTTCCCCTTGTGTAATTGTTGTTCATGGTGTCCCTTCACTGGTTCACATTGAGAAAAGGGGGGTGCTTGACTATCTACAGTTTCACCTCCTACAGTATCTTCACTAGGAGAAAAGTTTGAGTATATACTGTTATAATTAATATTTAAACCATCTGACAGTGAAGGAAAGTTATCTTCTGAAAAATTAATAAAATCACTGTTATCTTCTTTGTCATAGCCCAGCAATGAATTTGATTTGCACATTGCAATGTTGGTAGCATCTAACTCTTTTTGTTTAAAAAATGGTCTGCTCTGATTATATGCTTTAGAATCTCTCAAAAGTTTCTTTTCTTTTTTGTCGCTTCATGTCTGTCAGTTTTTGCTGAAATGCCATCACAGGAAGGACAGCCCACATTAAAAAAATGTGTGATTCTTAATGTTAATCTCTAAAGTTCATACCTGTAACCACAATAAATTGGGTTTACCTGTATTCTTGTATAGCTCAACCAAGCTATTATATAGTTTGTCCTCTTCTAATAAACCATTAGGAAATTTGTAAACCTTTGAACCCATCAGTACTTGACCCAACGAAAGCAGTGCTGTAAGTAAAAAAAAATGTATACTAATGATTTAAGTTTGATTAGTTTTCAAGTGCAAAAATATTGGGTTTACAGGTCTCACTGATGTCACTGCATGTGGCAACAAAAGTTTTTGACTCGCCAGTTCACAGTTTCTGACCAATACCTCTCAACTGTACAGATTTTTGCAGAATGTCCAGATTTTTGGCCTGTTCCTCATAAAATTTGTGGTCTTCTGGCAAATCACTGGGATGATCTGAGGATTGAAGTTACTAAATAGTAACATACATTTAAGTTTCAGATTTCAAATCCTTCAGAAAACGTATGTTAAAACAAACCCTATTACTCCAGCAACTTTCTAAGTATATAAAAGCATTATTTAAAATATGTCCCTATGTTTGGGCCTTTGTCCAGATTTCTTGTACTAAGAGGCTGAGAGGTATGCAACATGGGTTAACAGTAGGATTTAAAAGTGTATTAATACCTGAAGGTAAATGATTTTAAATAGCTAATAATGTGTTGTGACAATCATTTGACAAAGCCAAAGAGAAAGCTGAAGCAGTCTTATTCTTTCCTATTGCACATCTTACTTCCTGTGAGAGAAACTGCAAGCTGACTCAAAGTAATCTGTTTTTGCAACAAGAGATATGAATGATTATGTAAAACTTGCAAATTTAGCAAGTTACTGAAGCAGTGGATGAGGGCAAAACAGTGACTGCCACTTATCTAGACCATGCAAAGGGGTTTAACACCATCCCACACTCTGGTATCCTAGCTAAATGTCATTACCTGTGTAACTCATTGGATAACACATTGGTTCACAAATAGAACCCAGAAAGTTAGGGTGGGCAGTTGTACCTCCTTCAAAAGACCTGTTATTAGCAGTGTACCCCAGGGTTCAGTCTTTGGGCTACTCCTCTCTGGCACTTAAAGCTACTGTTAAGGATTTGTGGGTGACCAAGTTTGTAAATGACTGCAAACTTGGTTTAGTAGGACCTGTTCCAAACAAATAGCAGGTGTCAAAACCATGGACTAAAATTAAATACCCAGAAGTGTATAATCTTGTGTTTCAGCAACCATAACTTCCCTTTTAACTTTCATATTGACAACACCCCTCCCCCAAAAAATTATTCCTTAGTTATAGATCTGTGAATGAATGAATGAATGTCAGTGATGAACTGTCTTTTGATCACCACCTATCCACTTTTGTAAGTAATTCCTTTTTTTATTGCACAGCTTATATATAAATGTATTGCATCCATATCCAGGGGTATAATTGTTCTAATGTACGTGGCACTTATTAGGCGGATCATTGAGTATAATGCTCCTTTCAGTATGTACCTGTAGGCAGGTTTTTCCCTGATGCATCTGATGTATGCTATTCACTGTCATGATGTTCTACCTATGTCCATTGTATATTTTGTATATTTTGTAAATATTGTAAATATGTGCTTACTATGAAAACCATATGTACATATACTGTATTTAGGCTTACACTACTAACAGTCCTGTGGTCACATATCTGTACTATGAGCTTGTATTGCCTTTAATTGTTAGCTCTCTTTTAAAATGTTACCATTCTACAACATGTTATCCTAGATATTCTTATCATTTAAACTATGTAAACTTCTATTATTACCATGTATTACTCTGTAACTTTGTGGAGCTTTACTTAGCAGGACTCCGCTGAAAAGGGACACTAGCTGTCCATTTCGATTATCCTGGTAAAACAAATGTTAAATAAATAAATAAATAAATGTACCTGTCCAAACAGATGTCACAATTCGAACAACAATGGTTTTGCAGTAAAAATATAAAGATCCCCGAATCCTAAATACTATGCAGACTGTCTAAAGGACTTGTTGTTCTTCTCAGTATGATATAGGCTACTGAGAGGGGATCTCTGCCTTGTATACAGAGCTTCAACAGACCCTCTTCTGCCAGCCCTGGTACATATTTGTATGTCCAATGATACAATAAATCAACCTCCCAGTGAAATTCAATCTTTCTTGCAAAATAAATAGAGCATGTTGGCAGATAGGTTGATGTCCTAGGGAATGTAGCTTCCATGGAAACATCTTCTACTCTACATAAAGCAAAGCACTTTGTCTTACTCTATTGTAATGTAATTTGGACAAATGAATGGGTAACCACAAGTACATGTTTGGTTTGGTGTCCCTTGTCCCTTCTAGATAGGGAAAGCATTTAAATGTCCCAGCATATCCTTGTTCAGACTATCTCTGGGTTATTTGATTAAGAGATATAATATAAATAAAAACTAAAATGGGAAAGTGTGGCTCATCTTCTTAAGATCATTATGGATAAATAGCCTAATAAGCTCCTATGAACCAACTGAAAAGGCACTGTCTGCAGATATTATTACTTATTGTATTCTCTGGTTATCTATATAATTATTGCTTTTGTACAATACTTAGCAGTCTGTTTCCTAGGTCCACCTGGGTGGTACTACTAGAGAAGTTTTCATCCCTATACCCTGGTTAAAAATAAATAAATAAATAAAAAGCTTATAAGATATCCACTGGAGCCATTTTTTAATGTGATCTGCTCTTTCACAGTTTTTTTGTCTGTCTGTGGGACTTAAACCCATTTACCCTGTCTTTGGTGTGGAACTCTGTGTTAAGCGTCCAATTGCTTAGAATTCACTGCAAAGTATTTTCTGTATTTTTTGCTGTAGGTGCTTCTGTCAGTGTGCAGTCCCAGCAGGTGTGCAGTGCTCTTTATGAGGTTAAATGTTTTTTAACACTCTTTAGGTGAAGCAAGTTCACAGTTACATGCCGAAATCTGTATCATCCTGTTCTCTTCCCACTGCTGAACAGTTATCTACCAACCTGTATCACTGTCTGCAAAATACATTACATTCCCTTTGCATTTGTAGTTGTATAGGCTATTTCTTTAGGGTGGAAAAATAATTTCCTAAATACACTACAGCGTGCTGGGAAAATCTAATAACCAATCAGTGTCTCACATATTGCCTTAGCCATCTGATGCACACTAGCAGCTGCCCTGCACTAAGAAAATTACATAGCCAGTAATTTATAAGCTTTCACCTTAGAACATTGCTCGCCATCTGTCACAGTAGTGTTTTATAACCAGATTCTCTGTACTTTAAGTACTTCTGGTGTTGTTCTGCACCACATTGCTTTAGTGCTTTTAGAGTTCTGATGTACAAGTTACCAAGGGCTTTAGACATGCTGCTAAGAAATGTATATATTCTTATTATTAATGAAACGTTTCTTCAGATCATTATGTACTCACTGGTCATATGCTACATTAGATTACATTAACTTGCCTGCAGGAGGGGAAAATAATCAAGTCCTCGCTAGTCTGCACTTAACATGCATAAATAGTAGAGGTATTTAAAACATTGTTGTGCTTTATGTATATCTTTGTACTTTTCTACAGTCTGCATACTGCTGCAGAGATCATTATTTCTCAATGTGTGTTATTCTTGTTTTATATGGAGCAAATGTATGAACAGAAATAAAAAGGAAATATTTTGCCTTTAGCAGATAGCATGGTAGAAGCTTTAGTACTTAATTGTGTTGATACTGACTAAGCTTCACATAAGAGACTCAGGTGGTGAAGGGGTGGCTGGGAGGGAAGAAAAATCAAATTGATGTGTTTTCCCAGGTGGAGTGTGATGTCTCAAGCATTGCTTACCAGGTCTCTAGAAAATACAGAAGCACAGGGGAAAATTGACATTTCAACGTTTGAAACTTGATAAGCTGTCTGCAGTTTTATATCATGCGTACTCAATTTGCTTTATCACACATCTCAACGTCATGTGTCATATGGTAAGGAAAATGGTAAGAAAGGATAGGGAGCTGCTGTTTGATGGGTTTTCCACAGCCTTTAGACTTCTATTTAAATTATTTTGTATATAAGCTGGTAAGTACTACCATAAACAAAAAGGATTAGCTGCCGTATCTTTCTAAATGTGACCACTTGTGCACAAGATTGTTCATAGGTTCCAAATGAAACTTATGGACTAAGTTACCATAAGTAAGCTTAACCACATCACCTAAAAGTATTATGAGTTTGTTATTTTTCCCTAGTAAGTAGACTGTTCCCACATACACATGGGTAAATTTCTGGTCTCCCATTTATTCGTCTGATTTTGAAGGTCTCTAAGGAATTATTTTGTTTGATGTCTAATAGGGTTCTATTCCAAAAAGTGGAAGTTCATTGGGTTAAGCACCCAGTGAATCAACAGGTGTTAATGTGATAGTGACAGTTTAAATCTTTAGAATGGACCTACCTTTCAGCCTATAAGCATTGAAGTCTATAGCACTGGTCTTTAAAAGTCCCAGCAGGCAGTCACAGAGAAGAGAACAGGACTTTCTTACTTTTGTCAATGGAAGATCTACATATATATTAGACTCCATGTAGTTAGTGATACAGAATTTTTAAATAGGTTTAGTTTATTTATTTAACAATGGATGAACCCATAAACAGGTCTGAATTTATGAAGAAAATCATCAAATCTAGAAGAATGAGGAAGGATAATTCTGAGGCTAAAATCATGGCATTCTGACAAATTCATAACAGATGAGAGATATGTGAATTGCTGGGTGTTGAACTGTTAATATAATAGTAGTGAAGGAGATCAACATCTCTTGGGTCTTTAATACTACAGAGAACTAAAGCCTGTACAAAATGGAGTAAATGTAGAGAGAGTTTACTTTTTAGCAGTGACGCATGCTTTTCTTGGTGAGGAATATATTCATAGGTTAATAGGTATGTACTATGCTAATAGCCACAAGGGCCTTTTTAAGCCTATCCATGCATCCCAAGTTCTGGTACCCTAGATAAGTGTAAGCAGGGGCTTGGTATATGAGACATTTTCACGCAGGGGCCTGGTAGACGAACCATTTACAAGCTTCCTGTGTCTATTAGAGACCTAGGTGCCAAACCAGGGATGAATTTCCTGTTCCCTATCCAATTGTCCAAGTTACACTTGAATTGGGTTAAGGATGAACTGTGCTTCACGTGGATGGGGAACCTGTTCCAGAGAGGGGTAGTGTCTGGGATACATACCTCTCTCTCCAGCAGGTCCTATTTATATTACAGGCAAGATCTAAGTCTTTAGAATGGGTAATTCTGGTGCTGTTTGTTTTGTGGATATGTAGGTGCTCTGTGAGGGTGGGTTCTTACAGTGCCTTGTATGCCAGGCATAGATCTCCCCCAGCAACCTGTAGGAGACAGAAGACAGGGATAGGGCATTGAGGCAGTCTGAAGAGGACATGTTACTTATGCCCTGTATTCTTTCAGTGAGGAACCTCTGTGGAGATTCCAGTTGTTGGATCTGCTTAGTAATGTACATACCAAAGGGGGCATTGTACTCAATGACAGGTCTGATGAATGCTGAATACAGTGGAGCAATGGCCTCCTTGGGACTAGATGCCATACCTTTGTTTATAAGTTGCACAACACAGAATGATTTCTTCACTACAGCACACATGTGATGGTTAAGGGTTAGATTATTATTTATGTGTGTCCCCGGTCACTAAGATCTTTTAATTTGGCCTAGTTGTTTAGAGAGGTATGGTCATTTATTTATTTGTTAACCAGATAATTGTAATTGTGTGCCTTTCAGCTATTACCTGCACCCAGATGTACAAGGCAGAGACAAATGTGATGCAATGTTAGATTGTCAGTAAATAGGTTAATAATGACAGTAACACTTTAAGAAATGACATAGTGATACTTATTTGGAAACTATACACAAAATGTAGTGGAATCATTATTATAACCGGTAAACACATCTCATCAGGAATAATGAACACAGCTATAAGCATTATATACAGTAGCTGACCCTCATTACACACTTTATTCAATAGTTGTCTTACATAGTCACACATTGGTTATATTTGTCACGGGATGGTTGTGCCTTTGCTATAGATCTTTTCTTATTCATCATCCCTGAAACAGTTGTACATGGTTTCATTGTGTATTTTTTTAAAGTCATTTATTGTGTCTACAGTTTTAATTCTTTGTGGCAGATGGTTCCATGTGGCAGTCCTTGGTGGGAGAAGGCTTTTTCAGCCACTACAATTATAAACTGAAGTTGAATGAGGATTAAACTATCAATATGACTATCTCTGAAGGAATACACATTTTCTTTAATTGGAGATTACTTCTTAGATAGGTACAGTATTCCAACTTAAAAATCTTAAATAATAAGCCACTGAAGAGATAAGTGACTCTGTGTGTTTGACGTGGAGCCACAGAACTTCTTTAAGTGAAAGTGATGAGTCTGGGAACTTTCTAGAAGATTGAATGAAAATGCTGTTCTCTATAATTTGGGTTCTTTGTCTGCTATAATGAATAAATGGTTATTATTAGCAGTCAGTATTCAAGTTTGGGTAACAATATGTTTTTAGCTATGGCAGCCCTAGTTATGGGTGAGAGGAGATGGGCAATTTTGTAAAAGAGTTTAATTGGGATAGGACTTTGCTAGCAAGGACAGCAATATGTGTAGAGAATGTAAGTGAAGGATTTAGAGTTAGACCTAGGTATTTGCATCCAGTAACATTGGGGATGATATTGCCTTGGCATTCGTTTATTTTGATTTCTGGGGTGAAATGTGGCAATATATCATATACATATGTATCATATACATATAATGATTTCATTTATGAATATAAAAAAATAGAAGTGGCCGAAGAACTGGGTCTTGGTGCAATGTAGTATTGTGGGTTCCTTTATTTTCTCAAAAGTTAAGTCTTTTTATTTTGTTTAGAAATAATGGACAATTGATGGTTTTCATAGCACTTATCATTTCAGCAAATACTGCAGCAATTAATAGACCATAATTAATTTCAGACTATATGTTGTTGGTGACAATGAATGAAGCTGTGGTAGTGCTAAATACACAATGGAAGCCATGCTGACAATGAGATAGCAGGCAACAGTTATTAATGTGCTTGAATATTTGTTGTTCTTGAACGTATCAATGCTAGAAGTCTAGACGAAAAACTCCACTCCATGGAAGCTGTCTTCACCCGAGAGAATGTTGAAGTCCGTGCGTCACCGAGACATGGGTTAAAGCTGCTGAGAGCATGCCATCAGTGCAAGGTTATAATGCCTTTAACACATTTAGACTAGCTACCACACAGACGGACTAAAGGTGGAGGCGTTTCTTACATCAAAAATAAATATACCTCTAGGCTGGTTAAACAGGACAATGCACTTCAGCTACTCCATGTTCAAATCACCATAGGCAAAATCCAATACCACTTCCGTGCAAGCTATAGGGGGTCTATATCAGAACATCGAAGTATTAAAACTTCAAATGATCTGATATCGAACACTATTCAGCGAATGCTAAGAATAGTGAAGCTGCAGAACAGCAAATTCTTTCCTTGGGAAAGAATTCGGCTGGCCGTTTCTGTGGCTTCGCTATTCTTAACGCTGTGGTGGAAAGTCATGAGTTGGGTTCAGGTAAGTGTGCGACTGTTTGTATGTTAGGGTTAAGGGCGGGTTAAGTGAGTTAGGGTTAGGGCGTGGGTTAGATGTGTGTGCGATAATGACAGACTTTAGGGTTAGGGGCGGTTTAAGTGAGTTAGGGCATGGCTTAGGTGAGTGTGCGATAGTGATGGACATTAGGGTTTGGGTTAACATAAGTGGGTAGATAGTAGTGCATGTTTAGTTTAGTGTAGCGTTAGATGTAGGAATTTAAGTGTACATTATGTGTGTGGTTGTTGTTTGTTTGATGTGCTTGTGTTGTGTGTATGTGTTTCGGAGCAGCAAATTTTTTCCATGGGAAAAAATTCACTGTTCTGAATGTTATGATATTTTTATGTTTAGATGTTTTGGGGCCGATGAAATAGCGTTCGCTATTTTCATCTTTCGATAACGTGATATAAACGCAGCTATAGGTCCCCCACTATAACCTAGAAAACCCATACCATGCATTTAAACTTATTAGAAACACTAACCATCCAACCAATACCATATTCATGGCTGGCTTTAATTACCCCACCATTAACTGGGAATCCTATATGACACCAAACATACAGGCACAGAGATTTGTGGATTTTGTAAACACAAACTCCCTGCGCCAAACTGTCAGTACACCAACCTCTAAAAATATGGGACAGTGCTGCACACCTCCTAATGTAATGTCTTCCCTGGTAAGGTCAGACCACACAGTGGTCTCCTCTGAAGTAAAAATAAAACCTAGACCCCAGCTAACCCTGGAATATTCAGGAACTACTCTAAGGCTAACTTCCTGATATTAAGTGATAATCTGGCAAAAGTCAAGCCCTATAAACCTGAGAACACTGCTGCATATGCAGAACCTTTCACAGAAAACCTATACAAGCATGTTAATAGCTGCATAGAGGCAGCTATACCCACCAGGAAGAAGTATAGAATGAACTCAAAAACAACCCGCATTGGTGGAATCACAAAACCAATAGGCTGTATAACAGAAGGAAGAAAATCATGGCAAAAATTAGGAGGTGCAGCACCCAGCAGGATAAAAGCATTCTCATCAAACTAAACAAACATCTCAGAGGACAAATAAACTCTATCAAAGTTAAATTTGAGGTAAATTTGGCTTCCCAGGCCAAGGACAAATACAAGGCATTCTTTAACTATGTCTGTAACCTCAAAGGCAATATACAATTGTGTGTAGAGCTCTTTGTAAATGGGACCACCTATATTGAACCAGAAGATATAGCAAACCTTCTGGCTGACCAATTCAACTACAACTTTACTCCTGTCTCCCATTCAGCCTTCCCTCAGGAAATACCATAAAATAAAACTCACCCTGCTATCACTAGGAAACAGTTCCTTTATAATGCTGTCTTTAAGGTCAAAGAACACTGCATCAATGGGCCCATATCCCAGAATGACTTCTAAGTAGTATGAAAGATGACCTATTAGGCCATCTAGAATTGCTATTTAACTGTAGCCTCCAAACAGGCTTTGTGCCAAATGAATGAAGAACAGTCATTGCTCTACACAAAGGCCGGCTATCTACAGACCTGGAAACTAAAGATCCATGTGTCAATAGTCTTATATGCAAAGCCATGGAAAAAATTATCATGGAAATGATCAACAATGATATAGTAAAGCTCCAGACACTGGATCTAATCCAGTTTGGTTTCATCAAGGGCAGATCATGCTTACTCAACCTGGTGGACTTCTTTGAGAAGGTCACCAAAGCAATGGATGAGGGAAAATGCCAAGGCATTTCATACAATACCCTCCTCAGACATTGTTGACAAACTCAAGGGATTAGGTGCAAACCCTTATGTCTCCAGTGGATAGACAACTGGCTCACAGACAGGACCCCGGAAGTTAGAACTGTGGAGTCTACCTCTGCATAGAGGCCAGTCACAAGTGAAATCCTGCAGGGATCAGTCATTGGTCTACTCCTTTTTGGTATCTACTTCTCTGAAGTCAAGGAAAATGTCAATGGTCTCTGGTTGAACAAACTTGCAGATGGTTGCAAATTAGGAGCTGCCATTGAATCCCACATTGACCCAAATTTTCTCCAGGAAGGGCTGACACAAATAAACAACTGGTGTCAGAGCCATGGACTAACACTAAATGCCAAAATATGCATAATAGTATCCTTTGAGAAGTTATCCACCCCTGGTAACCATCATATTGACAACACAACCCTTAGAGTTGACCCAGTAGTTAGAGAATTAGGAACACACACACACACACACACACACACACACACACACACACACACACACACACACTAATCTAGCCTTTGATCATCATGTGTCTACAGTAATGAGGAAAGCTTTCTGTGCTGTGCAACTTGTAAACAAAGGTATGGCATCCAAGTCCAAATAGGTAATTGTTCCACTGTAGACCTATCACTGAGGACAATGCCACCTTTGGCATGTATCTAAAAAGGCATATCCAACAATTAGAACATCCACAGAGGTTGCTCTCTAAAAGAATAATTGGCATAAAGAAAATTATCTTGCAGACCACCTCAAAGCCTTATCCCTGTATTCTGTCTCCTACTGGCTGTTGAGGGAAGATCTATGCCTGGCATACAGGGCATTATCAGACCACAGCCACAGAATCCAAGACTAATTTATTGCACAATTTATGGCACAAAAAGTATCTCTGGCGTCTCGGCTTGAAAAACCGTCAAGGAGTCAAGCCAAGATGTCAGAGATACTTTTTGTGCCATAAATTGTGCAATAAATTAGTCTTGGATTTTGTGGCTGGTTGTATTCTATTTTATTTTTTCGTTTGTGGTGACTCATTGTCAGACCCCACTCTGATGGACCTCCTGCCTATGCACAAAACAAACAGCACCAGAATTACCTGTTCTAAAGACTTAATCCTTGATTTGATATAAATAGTACCTGCTGGACAGACAGGTATGTCTCCCAGAGACTACTACATCTCTGGAACAGCCTTCCCATCCATGTGAAGCAGAGATCCTCCCTAATCCAATTCAAGTACAACTTGGACAGTTGGATGGAGAACAGGAAATTCATCTCTGGCTTGGTACCTATGTCTCTAATGGACATAGATAACCTGTAAATGGTACATCTGCCAGGCCCCATGCTTGTAAATTCTTCATCTCACAAGCCCCTGCTTACACTTATCAAGGGTACCAGAACTTATCAGATATTTGGGATGCATGGCTAGGCTTAAAAAGGTCCTTGTGGTCATTAGCTTAGTAAACACTAAGGAAACTATGAACCTATAATAGAGTGCTTCAAAGATGATAGAATATTCCTGCTACGAGAGAGAGATTAGATATGTGGGAGAGTGCTTTGGAGATTTTTATTATCTGATTTTTTTTAAGTAAGGTGGTGTGAAGTCAGAAATTACCAGATGGAGAGAAGTTAATATTCTGCTATCTATATGTGTGTACACACATACATATATATATTTTAGTTTCCCGGTCATGCATTACTGAGAAGTAAATAATAGTGGCATACTCAACCAAGGGATGGGGTTAAAGGAAGATGTATTTGGGGAGTCGCAGTTGTTGCTTTGGAAGTTAACAGTTATAGTTTGTATGGATGATATGGGGATGTTTTTGTACTTATTAGCTAGGTTTATTGAGGTGTTTCTTATGAAAAACTTATCAACTGTACAGATTTTTGCAGAATGTCCAGATTTTGGTCTAATATTTTTGGTCCGTTTTTCATAAAATTGTGGTTTTCTGGCAAATTATTGGCAAATTATTAAAGATTAAAATTGAGTTTCATACTTCATTTCCTTCAGAAAATTAATGTTAATTGCAAAACCTGTTATTCTATCAACTTTCTAAATTTATAAGAGCAATATTTAAAAATTGTTCTTATTTTTGGGCCATTGTCCCACATTTATTTATGGCTTTGTCCAGATTGCTTGCACTCAGAGGTTGAGAGGTATGCTTATGAAAAAGGTAGCATCCTTGATATTCCCATCGAGTTTTTTTATCTCATTCCAATATTGTTTGGGTATGTTTACACTGGTTGTTTTTCTGCAGATTAAGTATGTTTGATGAGCTTCTTATCTGATGGATTTTGCCTCCAGGATTTCCAAACCTTCTCACTTTCTGTTATCACTTTATTGACGTCTAGGTTGAGCCATGGGTAAAAATGACCTTTCATGCTTCTTTGAGTCTTGGGAAGAAGGATTTTTTGGATTTATACAAGGGTGAAGATGAATAATTCCAGTGCTTGAATGGGATCTGTTGAAGTATACAGCGGCATTGAGTCAATGTAGTCAGGGCAATAATCTAACATCCTAAGCGTTTGCTGTCTTATGGGCCTGCTCTAAGTTATTTGATGAGGCACATTTGGGTGTTTGAAAGACTATGTCAATAAAATAGGTCAGTGATCACTCAATGTATTAGGCTTAATGTTATCCAATGAAAGGTCTAGTAAGGGATGAGTAATGTGGAAATATGACTTCTTTAGACCTAGAGAAAATGCCCCAAATGATAAATTGTGCAAGACAGCATGATTTTCTAACCATAAATTTGACGGAAGAAAAGCTCATCAACAACATATGTAATGAGATCTTTAGTGACTGTCAGTTTTGAATAGACTGTCATTTATGTGGTATGAAGTAACTATACTGCATTTCTTGGTCTTAAGGGTGTGTCCAAGATTAACACACTGAGCACGGATATTACATAGCCTTTGCCCAAGAATCTAAGAGTCAGAATTTGAAAACTGTACACAGTTTGCAGTCATTTGCAAATTTAGTTCAATGCCGTCTTTGACTCTTGCCTTCAAGAAGTGGATACCAAAGGAGAGAGGACCTATGACACAGCCATGTAAGGCCTCTTGTGACATTTTTCTGACAGAGGAAGTACCCCCAACCTCTTGAGTATGAATTATGTCAGTGAGAGAAATAGCTATCCAATGAACTATATAAGTGTTTATCTTGGATGAGCTTATTCTTGCTAACTACATGGATGATGGTGTCAAAGGCCTTGGATAGGACTAGCTAAACAAACTTCATCCAGGGCCTTGATAATTCTTTCAAAGTATTTATTATTTATTTATTTATTTCCAGTTTGATGACCGTGGAGGTCCACTGGGCTCAGGGAGTCCATTTTCAGTGGAGGCCCAGGGAGAAAAGTACCGCATTACATAGTTTAGCTACATATACAATCATAGTAAAGAAGACACAATTACAATTTCATTTCATGCTAGAGAACAGGAATAAATTCTTTGGTTACATAGTATCTACATATTTAGGATGGCAGTGGTAACTTAATTGAGAGGGAGAATAAAGACTTAGAAGGAAAAGAGAGAAAAAAAAGAAGGTTGGATGGGTTATTTATAATATGTACAATTATGTTATTTACAATATGTACATTTATGTTAGGTTAGCTTGTACTCAGAGTTAGTCAGGAGTTTAAGGGTTGGACTGATTATTAGGCTAGGTGGGGAGAATGCAGTTGCATTTCCTGTTAGAGGAAAGATAGAAATGTAGCTGAGTTTTAAAGATTTCAAAGTTTTTGCAAGTCCTTAGATAAGAAGGAAGAGGATTCCATTTTTAGCTAAGGAAAAAGATAGCAGAAGCTGACCAGCAGGACAGTTGGGTTTGCAGACAGAAATTAGGTTTTGGTGAGTAGATCTTAGAGTTCTCTGAGTGGTGTAAGGTTAAAGGATGTTGGTTAGTGCTAGACACTTAGTAGGCTGAAAAATTAGTCTGTGGGCTGTAGTAATTTGGAGATAGTCTAGATGGTTGGGGAGTTCAAGCCAATTTAACAAATGAAGGGCAGTAGAGTGATGGGAGGAGAATTTGGCTTTGGTTCCTCCAAATTTAGAAATCTTATTATAACAGACTTTCAATTTGGAGGAGAGAGGCAGATACATTTGTTAGTAGAGGAGCTGAGGGAGCTAGACAGGTAATGGCGAAAGTTTGTCTGGTGGAAGAGCAGAGAAAGTGGATGTTTCTGTATAGCATACCAAGTTTTATACGGGTTTTCTTAATGTTTTGCTGGATGTGAGTGTCGAATTTTAGGTGTTCATCAATAGTAACTCCAAGTAATTTAGCGAAGGGAACAACCTCTATAGTATGTGCAGATGTAATTTGCCCTTGACAAATCTAGCTTGAACTGGAGGTCTGTTATGTCATTGTTTATTGGCTGTACCATTATATGCTCCTTAATTCTGCAGAGACACTATGAGGCTATAAACAAAGGAATCAGCTGTGGGGGCCATCCTTGTGCACTGGTTGTTCTCCACACATCTGAAATATAAGCTGTGAAGAGACATTTAGGAGGGATTTGGTTAAGTGTTGCATTGTACTTATCATCAGACAGCCAGGGATATTATTGGGATCCATAGAATTAGTGTTCTGGATTTGGATAGTGGAGACAGAACCTGATTCACTGTGATTTTTAGAGGGGCATTGGAAGGATTAGAGAAGTAACTAAAATGAGGTGAAGGGAGATTACAGTTAAATTTGTCAGCAAGGATATAAACAATGGTTTATGGATCATAACAGGAGGAAACATTTAATAGAAAATGTGTACACTAATGATGGCTACTTCTGAATTTCCTAATATAAGAAAAGAAGACCTTACAATTGTCTTTCATAGTGATAGCGACCTTGAGTTCATAGCTAGCCTTACATTTCTTAATAAACCATTAAGAGCTTTGTTCTCCTGATTTAAATCCCTTCTCTGCTGGATAGTAGCAATTTATTTTAGATGGCTAGTGTTTATTTTTCCCTTTTATTGTAAATTATGCTGGTATGTTGATTTCACTGTATGTGTTCTTTTTTATAACTTACTGCTGTACTTGTGGTTCATGAGGACAAATGCCTCAATACATCCATCTAAAAGGTGATCAACTTTAATAAAGTTTTCACTAGCATCAGGGTTTGGATTGTTTGGGGAACTGTGTCCTTCCAGAAAATAGTGAAGTTGGTACCAGAGTAATACTTAAATCCAGTGGGATACTTATGAAATGTGAAGTAGGTTTTAAAAAAGTTTATAGCTAGGTAATCAGTGTAAACAAGAAAGGAAGTGACATGACAAGTAGTACATGCTGGGAATATATTGTAAGGACAAGATCAAGAAAGATTACACCTCTTAATGGTGGGGAACTGTTTGCTTTAAGGAATAGGCATTTTCTAATTCTAGAAACCTCTGAGTGTAAATACTGCTGATTGTATAAGTTAGCAAGATGCTGCATGGTAGTTAAAATCACCCATAAGAAGCATATTTTGTTTAATGGTTGATTTTTCAGTGTGACGTATGTACTGTACATGCTCACAGGGGACAAAGATGATGGAAATCTGTAATTGGCAATAATGTGATTGCTGGTTTTATTTAGTATTCATGGTAGTCACCATTATAAAAAACAAATAGTGGTATGCTTTGGGTGAATCTGTTCCAGTTGCTGAGCTCTGTCGGTATTGAATAATTCCTCCAACCTGACTATAACTTCCATCCCCATGGAGGATAATAGAGTTTACTGTCCAACATTTTGTGCACCCCACTGCTCCCGTGTTTGGCAATATTGGAATAAAATACAGAGTCAAATATGACCAGTCATGCAGGCTTACCGAATGCTTTCCCCAAATCAACTTTATTACAGCTTCCACCCCATGAGGATAGAGGTTATTGTTCAACATTTAGTGAACTCTACTGCTGCTATCTCTGGAGTATAACATCAAAAGAAGCAGTCAAACCTGATCTGTTTTGCATGCTTTGGCATATTAGACATTTGGAAAACTATCTGAACACTGTTTTTAGCATACCTGTGCCCAATAGCTAGAACAAACATCCTGATACCTACTCCAACATTACCTAATCTCACTCAATTTGTGGGTTTGACCATACTTTACTCACAGCTCTTTACAATAGATGAAGCAGACATCTGTTTGACTGCTGTCGGTTTGACCATACTTTACTCACAGCTCTTTACAATAGATGAAGCAGACATCTGTTTGACTGCTGTCAGTTTGACCATACTTTACTCACAGCTCTTTACAATAGATGAAGCAGACATCTGTTTGACAGCTGTCGGTTTGACCATACTTTACTCACAGCTCTTTACAATAGATGAAGCAGACATCTGTTTGACTGCTGTCGGTTTGACCATACTTTACTCACAGCTCTTTACAATAGATGAAGCAGACATCTGTTTGACTGCTGTGGGTTTGACCATAACTTTACTCACAGATCTTTACAATAGATGAAGCAGACATCTGTTTGACTGCTGTGGGTTTAACCATAACTTTACTCACAGCTCTTTTCAATAGATGAAGCAGACATCTGTTTGACTGCTGTTGGTTTGACCATACTTTACTCATGGCTCTTTACAGTAGATGGACCAGACATCTATTTGACTGTGCATTGTGCATCTTTCCCTTTATCTCCCGTGCTTTTAGTAATCCTCCTGGGCTGACTGCATTTTTAGGTTGGTACCATTTTCAAAAAGTAAACACACAGCATTGGCAATAAAGTAGTATACTTTATGTGATTCTGTTTCTGCAGCTGAGCTCTGTATACATGTAAGTGTTTTACTTAATTTTAGAACTGACAGTGTGTGTACTGTATGTTGGGTATGCTGCCTGCACTGCTATGAAAAGACTAGGAACTGTTTAACCTACTAGCTGTTCTTGCAAAATAAGTGTATTACTAGGTTAGACATTGTATTTAAATCATTTACTGCTGTCAGAAGCCTCACCTGTTTTTTTATGTGCCACTGTTCCTTGAATCTGACAGTGCACGTTTCTCCTGCTAGATGCATTTAGCAAAATAATTGTTTTGCTAGGCAAGGCATTGTGTTTTAACAATCTACTACTAATTGGGAACCGTACACGTGCACTCTATGCTGATATCAACTGAATTTGTTTGTTTTTCTGCTAAATCTAAGGGTGGAATAAATGTGTCACTGTCTTAAATTGTTCAACTGAAAAACAAATTCTGACCCAGTATGATTTGCAGCTTACTAAAGTTAAGTGTTTTCATTTCACCTAATACACAAAACTTCCTCTGAACAACCATTAATTTTCCCTGTAAAATACTTTGGTAATATGTGGGGTTGGTATTCTGCAAGTTCGCCAATGTCATCTTGTTCATTTTGGATTCAGGTAAGAGATTATTTGCGTATATATATATATATATATATATATATATATATATATATATACACACACACACACACACACACACACACACACACACACACACACACACACACACACACACACACAAATATATAAATCTCTCTCTCTCTTTATGTATATATATATATATATATATATATATATATATATATATATGTATGTATAGTTTCCTGTGAGGCCTAAGATCAGGTTTATGGATGTGGTGAGAGAGGACATGCAACTGGTTGGTGTGACAGAGCAGAGGACAGGAAGAAATGGAAACAGTTGATCTGCTGTGGCGACCCCTAATGGGGGCAGCCGAAAGATGAAGAAGAACATATATAATTTCCTTTGCATAACATTTCCTATAGTTTATATTTCATATATAATAAGCAAAAACATGATTTTTTTTTCTTTCCAAAATTCCTACAGTTTTCCTAAAAATCAGAACTTTAATACCCTTATAAACTATTTAAGGTGAGTTTCACACTCACCCTTTCTGAGACAAATTGGTAACTCCTCAAAAACAAAAAAATGCAAATTGAACTCCTTACAAATCATAGTGGGCATCAATAATGCATTATTAACATCCTTATTCTTAATTATGTAGGTATACTCATATACTCATAAATTATTTTTCTTAATAGCCAGTTCAGCGACATATAAAGGGACAAGATAAGTAAATAGCTATATAAACAACTCATTTTTTTGCAATTATATCTACCATTAATAGAAATTACCCTTATATATGATGCAAGTATAATACAACTAGAGTTGTAGGCATATCTACTCTGAGTTTATTTTCCACAATTAGGCATAGTGCCTTTAACAATTTCTGAATTCCAGCTGTACACACCTTCACTTTCAAAATAAGATTTCAGATTTCTGCCTCATTTATATATGTAAATTGAGGTATGTCACCTAATTAACCAGTTAAGTTGAACAATTCAAACACACAATTCCAATTGTTATGAAAAAAATATTCCTGATGTCTTCACTTTTATGACTGTAATGTAAAAATCATAGTTGTAGTGTACTTCTTTCCCTGCTTATGTTCCTCTAATACAAATGTCTTTTAGAGATTCCTCTGTGGAGATCTGTGTCTAACGTTTTGAGTCTCCCATTCCTTTACAGAACAAATGGTACTTCAGATACTCAGAGTAAATAAACCTTCTTCAGCAGATAAATAAGGCATTTTGGTGTGATACTTTCATATCCCAATGTATCTCCTACCTCATGAACAAATTTCCATTACATGTCAAGCAGCGACCTTGCCACCATCAAAGTAAATCTAGATAACTGGATACACAGCCTTGAATTATCCCCCTTTTAAGTCTTGTCTTGCCTTACTTGAGACTGGGGGAATCTTTTGAGCAGGGGGTTTTGCTAGACGTGTAATGGTTTGCACACTGATTGCCTAGTACTTATGAATCTATGAACCTAAATCTCCTTTAGTTGTTGTAGTTTAATTGATTTCTGTCTTGTTTTCATACTTTTCTTCATATCATGCCCTGAAAATCTACTCCTCTTTTGCATCCCCAAATGTATTATCATGTCTCCTGATACATTTCTGCATTGTTACATAACTATCTCATTTACTACATCGCAGGTGTAGAATTAGAGCCGGAACATGGCGAAATGGAGCTCTAGGTAACGTAGTGGATCAGGGTAGCTACCCACAGCAGTCAGCAGTACCTCCCATAAATCAGTGTCCCATTACTTGACTATTTCTTCTCAGTTACCATAAACACTGTTCAGGCCTGTCAGTCTACACACTATTTTCTTCTTCACTTCTACAATGTCTAGAGATATTTAAAACTTTTATTTCAAGTTTTATAGAACAAACATTGATAGCCATTTGCTAGACAAAACAATACAGTCTCACCATGAAAACAGACTTGGCATGAACCGTAAGCTTCTCTATCCTTGAAACTCACATTCATTGAAATGACATTGATACCCACATTCAAGTAAAATGCATCTGGCCAGTGGTGGATTAAGTTTACTTTTGGGCTGATTTCAAACCATAGGCCCCTTATATACATTGTTTGGACCTTGCATACATACATGTGCTCTTTGATGCACCATACTGATTGTATTAAAATATATTCCTTGTTTAAAACTACCCACTACAGAACATTTCAACCCCAAAAGGCTACTCAAACTTCTGCCATTAGAATCTACCAATATCAGTCAATATAAACAATCTCTGCTGAAGTAAAATAAATCTTAGTAATTGCACACTAACGAGATCTATAACTAATGAAGAGGTTGCTGCTGAAAAAACAACTTTACATGTCAGTGTTTCATGCACAAATTCAGTGATTTCTGCCCTTGAAGAACAAAATGCCCATGTTACATTAAAAAATGGTAAGCTGGTAATAGTGCAATAGGGAATGGCTGTCAAACCAGCAACAGGTCCGTAATTAGTAGGCATCGCATCCAAAGGATACAGTCAGGAGTGCAGTACTCCCATATCAACACACCATCTACATGGTGTGGGTATAGAACCCACAGCTTTCTGCATTCAAGGCAAATATGCTATCAGTTGTGCTACTAACAGTGCTTTTAAAATTTATAGCACAAACACTAATGATGGCCATTTGCTAAACAAAACAGTTGCACACTGAAAACAGACTTAGCACAAGCAACAGTAAATTTATCTTCCCTTGAAAATCAACATTCCTTGAAAATGCACAGAAACTGAAAATTCTTTGAAAATACCCAGAAATTCAGCAGTCTTGAAAATGCACTGAAAATCAACAGTTCCTGAAAAGTACTTGCTGATGACAGTTTGGTAGTTGGTGTAGGTGATTCATGGTTTCATAGTTTAGTACAAGGCTATCTGCCTTGGGGCATTTGTAAGCCTAGCCATAGTGATGTGGCTTTTGCCACCCCATGAAATGGTACAAAAATGTACAGAATAAATTTAGAATACTGTGCCTCTGTCTAGTAGTGACACAATGAAGGTCCCCTTATATAATAGAATTAGTTTACTGTGCCCCTGTCTAGCAGTGACACAGATGTGACACCTGGGGTAAACGTATGATCTCCCATCCACTCATCAAGATTTCTCTTGAAGAGAGTCAGCGAGGGGCTCTGCCTAATACAAACAGGGATCTTGTTCCAAAGCATGGGAAGCCTCTGGGTTATGAATCTATCCCTCCAGCATGTCCTAGTCATACTTGTGCCGAGGTTTAAGTCTTTAGCTCTCCTGGTCCTGATGGATTTGGATTTTTTGAGGTGGAGCATGTCCATCAGATCCTGATTGGACATGGCCTTGTACGTCAGGCAGAGATCACCTCTGAGCAGGCGGTATGCTACTGAATAGAGCTTAAGTTTCTTTAGTCTGGCAGAATAAGACATATGTTGGAGACCCTTGATCCTCTTGGTGAGGTACTTTTGTGGTCTCTCCAGCTGTTGCAAATGCCGGGTGAGGTACATACTAAATGGGGCATTGTACTCGATCATGGGTCTGATGAGGGAGGAGTATAGGGGTACAATGACATCCTTGGATCTGGATGTGAATCCCTTCATGATGAGGTGTGCAAGGTAGAATGTTTTTCTAACCACTTTGGCAACGTGGGTGTCAAATGAGAGGTCGCTGTCAACTTGGGTCCCTAGGTCTCTGATTACTTTTTCCGTACTCAGTGGGTTGCTGTCTGTGTGATAATTTGTGGGTACTTTGTTTTTCCCAAAGGGGATGACTATACATTTTTGGCATTTAGTTTAAGGCCGTGACTCCGGCACCAGTTGTCCATTTCTGTGAGGCCTTTTTGTAGGATGTATGTGTCCGCTGGTGTATCGACTATGGCGCCTAGTCTGCAGTCATCTGCGAACTTTGTCAGCCACAACCCTCCCATGTTTGCTTTAACATCTGAGAAATAAATGCCGAACAAGAGGGGTCCCAGGACAGATCCCTGTGGGACACCACTTGTGACTGGCTTTGAGTCTGACATTGCTCCAGCTATTTTAACTTTATGAGTTCTGTCCTTTAGCCAGTTTGCAACCCATCTAGTGACATAAGGGTTTACGTTTAAGCTGTTGAGCTTATCTATGATGCCTGAGTGGGGTATTGTGTCGAAGGCCTTAGCCAAGTCCAGGTAGGCTGTATGGACTTCTTTGCCCTCATCAATGGCTCTAGTGACTGTTTCGAAAAAGCCAACCAGGTTCAAAAGGAAGGATCGGCCCTTTACAAAGCCGAACTGGGTGGGGTCAAGTGTCTGTAGATCCCCTATGTCTCTGTTTATGAGTTCCATAATGATTCTTTCCATATCTTTGCAGACCAAGCTGGTTAAGCTTATGGGGTGGTAGTTTCCAGGGTCTGTAGAGGTACCCCCATTGTGGAGTGGGACCACTGTTGCTGTACGCCAGTGTTCAGGTACATATCCTGTAGTAAGGCTAAGGTTAAATAGCATTTTTATGTGCAGGTTTAGCTCCTCTTGGAGTTCACGTAGCACGCAACCCGGGATACCGCCAGGTCCCATTGATGCTGTGTTTTTAGCTTTGTTGAGGGCGGTTCTCACTTGGACATCTGAGATGACAGGGAGATTACATTCAGCTGGGATAAGTATTTCTTCTTTTGGGGGTGAGGGAGAGAGAAATTTACACTGAACCTGTCAGCCAGAATGTTGGCAATATCTATGGGTTCAGTGTATTTTTTGTTGTTGTGAACTAACTCTGAGCATATCTGAGGGTTTCCGCCCAGGTTTCTAACATAACTGAAGAAGGTTTTGTGGTTATCTTTAGTGTCCTTAGCAATTTTTCTCTCAAAGTTGGCCTTGGATGTTTTTATGAGAGAACGTAGTTTTCTGCTAATGTTGATCAGAGATGTCTTTTCTTTATGGGATTTTGCTCTGATGTGCAGTAGCTTCCTTCTTTTGTTATACAATTTGTTAATGGCTGAGGTCCACCAGACAGGACGCTTGCCTTTGGTGGAGAGGGACTTGGATTTATTTGGGATTGCATGATCCATGCATTCTTGGAAATGTCCATAGAAAGCATTTGTGAAGGATTCGGCATTGTGGGATGTGGAATCCACTGGCTCAGTGGGCTTAAAGGATACCATCTCAGTCTTAAGAAGAGTGAAGTCTGCTTTTGAGAAGTTTTTCACTGTGGTCTTTTGTGCTGGGGGTGGAGGTGGGATATGTATATCCAGGGTGATTAGTTTGTGGTCAGATCTCACTAGTGAGGGGTATACCTCCGGTGTGGAGCATTTTGTCCCCATGTTTGTGATGATCAGGTCTAGTATATTATCTCCCCTAGTGGGAGAGGTGACTAGTTGTTCCAGTGCATTTGAATTTATGAATTCCAGGAACCTTTGGGCTAGGGTATTAGGGCTAGAATAATGTACCCAATCTATGTTTGGGTAGTTGAAGTCTCCCAGTATGTTGGTATTTTGTGATACATTCATATCCTCCAATGTCTTCAGGAAGGCTGAGTGGGGTTTCTGAGATTGGGAGGGTGGTCTGTAACATGCTACCAGTTGTATAGCAGTTTTGCCTATGGTTAGTTGCACCTGTATGGTCTCTGATGCTTCATGTGTTGCTACTAACATGGAGGTGTGGGTGTCCTTGATGAATATGGACACTCCCCCTCCCTTTGTGGTACGGCCCGGGTTTTGGGGCAGAAAAGCATGATACGAGGTATAGCCTGGTAGCGCTGGGGTGCTCTCAGGAGCCTTGAACCAGGTTTCAGTTACTGCACAGACGTCGATGTTCTCCATGCTGAGGAGTGCATCCAGTGCCTGCATCTTGAGATGTAGACTTCTGGCATTGAGCAGCATTACCCTTAGTTTTTTTCCATTTTTGTTTTCTAAGGAGGTTGGTTTGTCTTTTGAGCCTTGCCTAAAAAAGGCACTATAGGGGTGGCGAGAGCCTTAGCCAATATCCGGAAGCCCAGTGGTGACAGGTGTAAGCCATCCCTTGCAAAGCAGCGTGGCTTGTCCAACATGTCATCCCAGGCAGACAGACATTGGATCCCCTTAGAATGACACCAGTAATTGAGCCAATTATTAAAGCTGATCATCTTGTCTTTGTATTGTGGCATCATTCTTGGTGAGGGCAAGATGCTGCTCAGGGTCAGGGTCATACCAGCCTGGGCTACATAATCGGAGAGCTCCTCTATGTCTCTTTTCATGTAGTCCAGGGAGGTACGTCTCAGGTCATTCACGCCAGCATGGACAATGACGGAGTCATATTTGTACTTGCTTTGGAGTGACTTGAGTGCGTGTGTTATGTGGCGGATCCTAGCTCCCGATAGGCAGCTCACAGTCACCCTCTCCTTGTTCAGTCTGGTCAGCGGGACATCAGTGTGTCTGACTATAGAGTCACCTATTACTAGTGTATCAGGCATGGTGTTTGGCCTTAAGGGCTGTGATTGGTTGACACACTGATTTATTGAAGTATGTGTTGCATGTCTTTTGTTTTGAGTTGGTGGATTTTTGGATGTCTGCTTTGGGAGCATGTGTTGTTTTGGTAAGTTTTTTATTAGAGCCTCTGAGTATGTCTTTGTGTTTTTATGTGTTTGGTTTGCAGTTGTGGTAGGTCTATGTGGGACTGGGATTGTTGTGTGTGTGGTTACCATCTCCTCCTGTCTGGTCATGCCAGCCCTGAGTTGAGAGAGTTCAGCCTCCAGTTTGGCTATATAGTTGCATCTCTCACATGTATTTGTGTTTGTTGGGAGGAGGAAAGGGTTGTCTGTGTACATGAGACAATTGTAGCATTGTCTCAAGATACCCAGATTAACCAGCTGAACTGGAGAGGACGCCAGTAATCTACTACTCGACATGCTAGAACAGTATAAGGGAGTGCTGTGCCTTTAAGGGAAGTGGATATTCACAGGGGTGGTAGGTAGATGTAGTGCTTTACTTAGTACGAGAGTGCTTACTTAGTAGAGAAGTTTTGAGAACAAGTGCTAGGTTTATAATATAGTGAGTAGTCTGATTATACTAAGAGTAGAGCTTCCTTAAGGGAAAATTTGAAGAGCAGACTTGGCGGAGCCAGAAGAAGTTTAACCGGTGCTGCGCTATGCGCACAACCGCGCAAAGCCGTGCAAATGCAGATTTTAAACAGGGAACTTCAAAAGAGCTAGAAATGGTCCAAAACAACCAATTACTACAGCTCTTATGCTGAGGTCACTTCCTACAGGGACAGGTAGGCTGCTCAAGGCTCCCCACTCCCACTGGTGAGCAAAGAAACTTCCTTCTATCCAAGTAAGATAATGGACAACACAGGAACTACACCACAGCCCAGAATACAGCAATGCCTGTAAACTGGTCTAAACTAGTCGAGGAGAGGCGGGAAAACAAGGATTATTTTTTGTTTTTTGATAGAAACACACAGAAAATGCAGAAACAGTGATAAATCAGTTACACAGGCTAGCACACTTTAGTGGGCAGCCTCAACAGTTAAATTAAACAAACAAACAAACAAACTTTCGATCAGATTCGACTAAAAGTAACTTTAAGTGCAGATTTTAAAATAATGCAGCAAACAGCTAAAAAAACAGTTTAAGCTTGTTCAGGGTAAGCTACAGAAGCTATTCCAAGTGAAAAAAAGCAAAGATACTTAAATCCAGAAAGTAGTCGCTTTTCTGAGTTCTCTGTAGCTAGGACCACTCTGCAGGACCACGAGGAGCTTGTCTGAGCAGTATAGCCAGAAAAAAACACCCAGAGGCGGATTTTAAACAGGGAACTACAAAAGAGCTAGAAATGGTCCAAAACAACCAATTACTACAGCTCTTGTGCTGAGGTCACTTCCTACAGGGACAGGTAGGCTGCTCAAGGCTCCCCACTCCCACTGGTGAGCAAAGAAACTTCCTTCTATCCAAGTAAGGTAATGGACAACACAGGAACTACACCACAGCCCAGAATACAGCATTGCCTGTAAACTGGTCTAAACTAGTCGAGGAGAGGCGGGAAAACAAGGATTATTTATTTGTTTTTTTTTTTTGATAGAAACACACAGAAAATGCAGAAACAGTGATAAATCAGTTACACAGGCTAGCACACTTTAGTGGGCAGCCTCAACAGTTAAATTAAACAAACAAACTTTCGATCAGATTCGACTTAAAAGTAACTTTAAGTGCAGATTTTAAAATAATGCAGCAAACAGCTAAAAAAACAGTTTAAGCTTGTTCAGGGTAAGCTACAGAAGCTATTCCAAGTGAAAAAAAAAACAAAGATACTTATAGCCAGAAAAAAATGCCCAGCTGTGGGGTCCTGTATTCAAGGCACAGGATTTGAGCCTGAATGAGTTAGCACCCCCCTGAATGACCATTTTTCCATGTTCATCTGGAATGGCAACAGCAATTCCATGCTTATCTCTTAAAAATTACATGCTCCATTCCAATGTTTAAATGTGT
Organism: Protopterus annectens; assembly: GCF_019279795.1. NCBI lineage: Eukaryota > Metazoa > Chordata > Ceratodontiformes > Protopteridae > Protopterus > Protopterus annectens. The sequence goes on from NC_056730.1 coordinate 735,793,099, forward strand.
GTGCATCCTTAAAGAAGAAATGTCAGTTTTTTTAAGCTCCCAGTTAGTGGGCCCTAGGCGACTACCTAGGTGGTCTAGTGCTGGATCCAGATCTGTGTAGAATAAGGCTTCTTTCACCACTTTGATGGCTAACTGAACTTAACATGCTTATTGCAAAACTGAGAATGCACTTCTTAAATAAATCGGAATGCAGCTCCTTTATTCATGTGCCTGTCATTCATATGTATTATATATGTTAATACAGAAGTGGGTCACTTATGTACTTGTCTAATGAGAAATATTGTCTATCATCTCGCTGGTTCATTTCTCAGTTTAATTTCTCCAAGTGTTTTGGGGTTTTAATACTATGATGGGGATGGACCTCATTCCTAAGTCAAAGTATGATTTAAGTTCATAAAATTAGTATTGTTTCAGTCTTTGATGTTAGCCAAAAGTGCTGGGGTACCTTCTATGTGTCTGCAAGTCTTCCCTTATTCACATGCTTTTTCCATCCACATCCAGTAGGCATGCAGTAAGCAGTTTGCTGACTGTAGATTTCACACACGTGTGTGTGTGTGTGTGTGTGTGTGTGTGTGTGTGTGTGTGTGTGTGTGTGTGTGTGTGTGTGTGTGAGTGATGGAAGAATGGCCAGGTGATCTACCTCTGTTCCCTCTTTGCCTAATCTCCGTGGATGAAGGTAGCTGCTCAGTGGCTTACTGTATGGACTGGATGAGACTTGACTACACTGGACATGCAAAAAACATATTTATATATATATCTGTATCTATAAATCTGTATCTATATATATATATATATATATATATATATCTGTATCTATATGCATATATATCTATACAAACTACTTCTGGCCTTACCCTTCCTCTCATCTCCACTGTATATACCAATGCAGTTATCATGCAGTTACAGCCTTCTAAACTCATCTGCCTGCTCTGTCTCCTGTTACTACTCTCATTCTGACTGTGCTTCCTCTCAAACTCCCATTTCCCTTGTATGTACTTTTTTTCTGCTATAGCATCCTCTGTTTTCCTTATGCACTATAGTCTTCTCCTACTGACACCCCCATAACACTATCCACTTCCTCAGTATGTTCCTACTACCTTTACTCCTACTGACTGCATTTTCTGTGCTGCTCATCCCCTGCGTATCAGTCCTCTCCAGTTCAGTTTCATCTGCTCTTTGCTACAACTGTGACTAAGGCTTTAAGATACCTTAAAGGGCATGACTTTGCGGCTGCTGTTTTCTTCTGGGCCCTTATGCTCCAACATGACCACCTTAGATGGTCTCTAATATTTTGGCAACAAATATGGAAATATATAAAATGTTATGTCATAGACTTATAGTCTTTGGTCTTATTTAAACATTCATTTATCCCTAGGTTTATTGTTTAAAAATATTTATTCATACTTACCATTCAGTATGATAGTTTGCCACTTTCTCTCAGAAATCCATACTTTGCATAGTCTATAGATTAAATAACGGTGGTTGTTATGATTTTTACTGTGAAAATGTGTGCTGTTAACTGCAGTAGTTGTTTTAATATTTTATTGGTTTCTGTGGCAGGATGAGATTTAACTTTAGAAAATATTTTAATGGACTAAAATACTAAAAGCCGAAACATTAAGAGAATCATTAAATATATATTACAATTAACATGCACTTGTTTAAGTAGACAAGACACATTATCTTAATATGCTTCATTCATAGTTATAAATAAATAAATAAATAGATGTCTGACTAAGCGGGGGGGGGGGGGGTGATAGGGGTTCCTTGAAATCTCTGTAGTTTCTTAAAAAGAATATATCCATCTTATTAATGCCAGATGATAATAAAAACATTATAGAACATTATAGCACAAGTCAGTGGGAAAGAGCCACAATTTTGATTCCAGTTTGACAAATTTAATCTTTTAATTGCTCATACAAGCACGACTGAAAAGCCAGCATGTGTGCCAAGTCATTATGAATCTAAGACTGTTGATACTTAACAGAAATATTCATTACCTTCCGGGAGGAGCAATAGTCACGAAACAGAATACAGTTTATAGAACACTGATATAGTAAGTCCATTTATCCACTCACTGTGAAAAAACGCTGCTTTCCCTGTACTTCATAACATAATAACTTCAGGTTATGCATTTTACATTTGTAGGCTGCTTTACACTCAGTTTACCAATTAACCTTTTCACTTGCATTTACCTTTAACAAAATAATTCATATATTGATATGAGTGGAAATTCTGCTTTATATGACTTCATAGAAATCCTCCGTTCATAAGTTGGATTGTCAAACCTACAGCCTGCTAGCTTTCAAAACATTTGACTGTTGAACCCTTCTAAATAGTTTAAGTTTTTCCAAAACTATGTTTTTTTTTTTCCTAGTAAGGAATCATTACAGCTTTTCAGGTTCTTATTGGTGGCTTTTTCAAGGCTTGTAAATTAAACTATTATAATTAGTAATTGGTCAGACCAGTGAGTTATTAAATTATATAGTGATGTTCTTGGAGTGGCTGGGCAATTGCTTTAGAATTTGGTTACAGAATATGCACTCATGGCTTTCACTTATACAGTGGTCAAAGTTTGGATTACTGTCAACGATTGTTCCTAGATATTTAATAATGGTAACAATTTTTGTGATTTGTCAATTTACTTTGTAATCATAATTTAAGTCCTTTTTCATGTGTTGTGATATTACACGTATTATATAATAGGAAAAAAGGTTAAAACTACTGCCAAGGACAACATTCATTCATGGAGATCTTCGGCATCTTTTACTGAAGTAATAATGTTGGTCAGGTCGTATTCATCAACGTGTTCGGTAAACCAAAGCACATTTCTAACATTTGTTTCTCAGATAAATAGTCCAAAAACAACTGGCCATAGCACACAGCTTTAGACGACACCTGTTGGGGTAGATGGGTAACTTCTTACCTTCATTAGTTTTGCATTGTTGTGTTAAAACTACTGAATTTTTCTGAATTTACATGGAGTAATATCTAGTATCCCCTTATATGAGGTAGTATGAAATGCTTTAACAATGCCATTTTAAACTGTATGGGCAGCCAATACTTCAATGGGTGCTGTTATGACCTTTCCATAGGTTCATAAGTACTTACTTGGCTATTGATCTGGGAAGATCTTAAGATGCCTAGCCTTATAGTCCCCTGGTAGATTTTAGCTCTTATATTTTGTTCACAAATAACCCAGAGATGGGTAGCACAGTGAATGGCACAGTTTTAGAAGGAAAGCGTTTCCCTTAACACTGTCATACTGTTCATATGTAATAGAAGGAAACACAATTTGCTATTCTGGATAAGATCCTCAGTGATTTTACATAGACTAATAAATCCAAAAGTGCAGTGTAAGGCGAAACAGTGAAGCCGCAGAGGAGGATTCCAACGAATAGGTTTAATCTGCTAAAAATATTAACGTTGACACAATACGTTTCCTTTTAGGATTACTTCATCGGATGTGGGCACATAGTACACAAAGAGAATTTATAATGAGACCCTGGAAACGTCATTCCATTAATTATCCATTAAAAACATCAGGACCCTTTTAAATTTAATAAACACATAATAAATGTCATAAATAACTAAAAACAGAGTGATCAACATAGAACATCATATATAAAAACTTCTCATTAAAAAACAAACATGAATTACTTTTAAAAATATTGTGTTAACATCATTGTATAGCAAATAGCTCCATCTATTGGAAATTGATGCTAATTGCATTTAAAAAATGAAGTAAAAATGTTAAATATGAAATACATTAAATGAATAAGAAAAATTGTGAAATGTTAAAAACAATGTGACTGTTTGTTGAGTTAATGGGACCTCATAAAATGTTAAAATATTAAAACCTTAATATCTGGAAGTTAGGTAAGAATATCAAATATAATATCAAGTATTGAAGGGATTTTCAGTTAAATATTAAAAGGGTGGAAGGAGAAAACCTTTGTAATTTTGCTGTTCTCATTTTGAGAACTGGGGCAATAGAAATGTATTCATTTAAACCTGGCCATTTGTTTGCCTGTAGTGTTACTTGCCATTAGAGCCCTCTATATTCGATCTTTTCCTCCCATAAACCACCCCTTCCATCAATATTAACTTTTTCAATAACATAAAATAAAAAATTAGAATTAAGACATTGTTGTCTATGTTTGCAAAGTGCATTTGTTTCCTTTTCATGTTGCACATCGTAGATGTAGTCATATATCCTTCTCTTAAGTTTGCGTTTTGTTTTACCTATGTAGAATGCTTGGCATGCCTGGCATGTAGCCAGGTATACCACTCCAAAAGTTTCACAGTTACTAAACTCTTTACTTTTTAGTACTGTGTTTCTACATGGTAAAGAAAAACTATCACTGTTTACAATATAAGGACATTGACCACAGCTATTTCTTTTATTGCTGCAACTCTTTTTTTCCTATGTTATTGTACTCTAACTGTTTTTTCAAAGAACTAGCATTCTTATACACCACTTTTAACTTCTCCTTAGGTATCATATCTAAATTTGTGAGGGCTAAAAATCTCGTCCATTCCTTTTCTAGGATATCTGTAGATTTCTATCTACATCTAGAGCTACATGTGTCTCATATCCTATATCTATTCTAATTAACTCCACTATCTCTGAACAGTATGTCCCTTTTCCTTGGAAAATACCTCATGTCATACCCCTGCACAAAGGAGGGCCCTCTACTGACTTATCGAACTATAGACCTATAGCTATACTTTTACCACTTGCCAAAATCTTAGAAAAATGCCTAAATAAACAGATATCAGACTACCTCCTAAAGAGTACTGTCTACTACTCAGCATGCCTTCCGCCCCAAACATAGTACTCACACTGCTCTTATAAGTTTCAGCAACACTGTAAACAACCTTAAAAACAAAAAACACCTCACCCATGCCACTTTCCTTGATATGTCAAAAGCCTTTGACACTGTATCTCATCAAATACTACTCAACAAACGTGCCTCTCTCAATTTAAGCCTGAAACCCTATGCTGGTTTTACAGTTATCTTCAACTGTAAACAAGCCACCATATGGGATAACAAACTTTCACCCCTTCTGTCTATCACTCTTGGAGTACCACAAGGCTCTATTCTGGGCCCACTTCTCTTTATTATTTTTACTAATGATCTTCATACCGCAGCTACACCTGCCTCCATCATTCAATATGCAGATGATGCTTCCCTTATCTGCTGCTCCCCCCACCTTAAACGAACTCCAAGAAAAGACTCAGACTGCCCTCCATAACATTGAAAAATACCTATCTGACCACCAACTCATTTTGAACCTAATAAAACTAAACTTATGGTATTTTCCAATTCTGCCAAAACAAACAAAAAAAACAAACAAACATAGCCCTATCTTTGCCTCCAATAGCACAACAATTGAACCCATAGAACAAAACTCCTCAGTGTTACCCTAGACTGAAACCCAAAATTTGATAGACATATTGCATTACCAGTCAAAAAAGTCCATATAAAACTCGGTGCTCTGTACAGGGCTAAACCATATCTTATCTAATCATGCCAGAATAGCTACTGACAGGACTCACCTCCTAGCCACCTTTCTCTACTGCTCTCAGGTCTTAACAAACCTTCATAAGTCAGACTTGAATAACCTTGAATCTTGTTATAATAAAACAGCTACATTTGCCACTAACGTTTCCCATAGATCTCACCATTGCATTGCCATACAAAATCTCAACTGGATTGACCTCCCAAACTTACTCACCCTAAACCAGTTAACAGTAGCCCACTCTGTTATCCATAAACCAGACTATTGCCCAGCGTTATCTGACCTCGTTCAACCCTATACTAATCTTACATCACTCAGGTCAGATGATAAAATCTTGCTCAAAGTATCAAAATCCACAACTTTCATGGTGATTGTTTACACAGCCACACCATAGCAAAGCCTTGGAATTCTCTTCCCCAGCACCTACTATCCATTCCTGATACTCATAACTTCAAACAGCTTCTAACAAAATAGTTCTCAAATCACTGGTTATGCTCCTGCACTTCCTCTGGCTATGCTAATCCCTACCCTGCACTTCCTCTGGCTGTGCTAATCCCTACCCTGCACTTCCTCTGGCTGTGCTAATCCCAACCCTGCACTTCCTCTGGCTGTGCTAATCCCTACCCTGCACTTCCTCTGGCTGTGCTAATCCCTACCCTGCACTTCCTCTGGCTGTGCTAATCCCTACCCTGCACTTCCTCTGGCTGTGCTAATCCCTACCTTGCACTTCCTCTGGCTGTGCTAATCCCTACCCCGCACTTCCTCTGGCTGTGCTAATCCCTACCCTGCACTTCCTCTGGCTGTGCTAATCCCTACCCTGCACTTCCTCTGGCTGTGCTAATCCCTACCCTGCACTTCCTCTGGCTGTGCTAATCCCAACCCTGCACTTCCTCTGGCTGTGCTAATCCCTACCCTGCACTTCCTCTGGCTGTGCTAATCCCTACCCTGCACTTCCTCTGGCTGTGCTAATCCCTACCCTGCACTTCCTCTGGCTGTGCTAATCCCTACCCTGCACTTCCTCTGGCTGTGCTAATCCCTACCTTGCACTTCCTCTGGCTGTGCTAATCCCTACCTCGCACTTCCTCTGGCTGTGCTAATCCCTACCCCGCACTTCCTCTGGCTGTGCTAATCCCTACCCTGCACTTCCTCTGGCTGTGCTAATCCCTACCCTGCACTAATCCCTACCCTGCTCTTGACTGCTCTTACTCTCCTCTCTCTCTCTCTTGGCTCTCGGCAACATTACTCCTCCATCAGACGTTCATTACTTAAAAAATAAATAAATAATTATTAACTTGAGATGCTGACTTGTATGTTAATTTTTTTTATCTCTGTTGCAATTATGTGTACGTGTTGACCTTTATTCTTATCTTGTCTATATTGTATTATGCATTATGTTTTTACTTTTTTGTAGCCTTATGCACTGTACCATGCATTGTTACTTTAACTTTTGTAACTTTACTTGGGAGCTTTTCATGGGTCTCTGCTGAAAATGGGCTTCTTGCCTAGTCGGACACTACCCGGTTATCAAATGTAAATAAATAATAATAAAATAAGTTAGAAGCTTTATTAACAAAGTTGCTAATTTTGTACTATTAGCTCTTATAAAACTCCTTATTGCTCAGTTATGAAAAGCCTAAGTTGGTAAGAACTCACACATGTATTGAACGGGTCTATATTATATCATCGAACGCTTTAAAAAGCGAACGCTGATTGATCGACCTAATTTAAGCGAAAGCTTACAATCTCGAACTGTCAGATCAAAATCGCTGATCCAAAACACATACACACAACACAAGCACACCAAACAAACAGAAATCCACACACATACACCTAAAATCTGATACCTAACCCTACACTAAACTATGCACACACCACTAACTACCCACTTACCTTAACTCAAACCCTAAACTTACCCGCTCCCTAACCCTAACTCACTTAAATCCGCCCTTTCCCTCATGTCCACTCAATCGCACACACACCTAACCCGAGCCCTAACCCTAACTCACCTAAATCACCCTAACACTCACATCCACACAGTCGCACAATTACCTGAATCCAACCAGTAACTTTCCACAATAACAGTGAAAATACTGCAGCAACAGAAACGGACAACCAAATTCTTTCCCTAGGAAAAAATTTGAGTTTCTGCTGCTCTGATATTTTGCAGTTTCGCGAAAATAAGTTCAATCAATCAGCGTTCGCTTTTTTAAGCGTTCGAGGATATAATATAGACCTGTATTGAACTACTCACAGCTAGTTACTGCCCAAAACCTTATATATAAGTCAAAAACTGTCCTGCATTACATATCTGCCAGGATCTAACTTCAAGTAATAAAAGCCTTCAGTTTAATGAAACATGCTGTAACTATGTCAGTAAACACTAAAGTTTCATTCCCCTCCAACTTAAATTAACAAATAAACTAAAAAGCTTTAAAGCACAACTTAAACAATACCTGGCTATGTTCCTGCTCCACTCCTGGATGAATTTAATACACTCTCTCCTCAACTTTATTTAATTTCCATGTATTACCGCTTAATATACTTCTATACTGAATTTATTTTTTTCTCTTACTCTTTCTGTTACTGCCCTTTTCTCCTACATCAGATGTTTATTTTGTTTACATTTACCACCTCCTAATATAGTTCTGTACTGTCTTTGTCAGTATAATTTGCCTCTTTCCCACCTTCAACTCTTCCATCAAATGTTCAACCTCAACATTTTCCTTGCCCACCTATCAATCTCCTCTTTCTCTCTCTCTCTCTCTCTCTCCGTAGTATTCTCTTGGGATTCAGTTTTCTCCCAACAATTAAATTACATACTTCCTGTTCATGCACTCTCCAAACTGTGTCTCAGACTCTTTTTCCTCTGCTGCTAAAACAAGTTTTTTCTTCCTCGCCAACTCACATTTCTCATAGAAAAAAGTGTCATCATTGTCTGTCTTATTACTGATACTGCTGCATTGTTGTTATCCTGTTTTATATTTTTTCTTATCAAAAGTACAATGTTTTTATTGTGCATACTGCTGTGGTGGTGCTGCGGTAGCATTGTCGCCTCACAGTTAGATGTTGCCCGTTCGATTCTCAGTTAGGGTGTCTTCTGTGTGGCGACATGCGTGAATGGCCGTTCCTTCGTTGAAGGTTGTGTGTTAGGCCCGGCAAGCCAGCACGTAAAAATCTACTGCCAATCATTAGCGGACCGGAATTCCGCTGTGGTGATCCCTAACCGGGAAAAGCCGAAAGACACAACAACATGTGTATATGTTTACAATGTACTTTTGTATGCAACTTTATGGAACGTTTCTTCTGATGAAAATGAGAAAAAGCACAGTTGGAACTTTCCAGGTTAACAAAAACAAAACAAAAAAATAAATAAATAAAATCTACATTCCGAAAGCTAAACATGAGTCATATATCCGTCACTAGTGAAAGCTGAGTTTTATACACTACACTAGAGTGTTACAATCAAAAGCCCTCTAAACTATACTTATGTATATTGACTATACTGCAACTACCTATAATAATTTCTAGTGCAACTTTTATAAAGTTATTTTTGAAAAATTCAAGAACAAATTGCACCTTAGAGTGCTTTCTACACTTTAGGCTTTAAATACAAGTCAGTATTAAAGTTTTATCCACTGACATACTATTGTCAGTACAAGGAACTATGGTGGTGGCACCCTCCTTGTGAAATAAACACTCCTTTTTTCCTGGAGAAATTTATGTAAATGTGATGTCAGATGTAAGTGTAGTTTAACTCAGACATATTTCAGACAGGCATTACATTCTACCTTCTAGAACGGAGGTCATATATTCAGTATAATGGAGTATGCAACATGCAGTACTGATACATGTGTACACACGTGCATGTACCTACATACACATATGTTATATATGTATAGTATGTATAGGTATGTATATGCATATGTGTGTGTGTGTATGTATGTGTGTGTGTATATATATATATATATATATATATATATATATGTATATATATATATATATATATATATATATATATATATATATATTTATATATATATATATATATATATGTGTGTGTGTGTGTGTGTGTATATATATATATATATATATATATATATATATATATATATATATATATATATATATATGGGTTCATGTCACTACATCGACAAGTCGGAAGATCGACATTCACTCCACCGACACATGAAATAATCAAAACCGCAAACATGGACATTTAACAGGTAAGAGGTTTACATTTCGCTAATCATGCCTACCACACATGCATAACACTGCCACACTTACTAAAACATGGTAGGCATGATTAGCGAAATTAAAACTCTTACCTGTTAAATATCCGTGTTTGCGGTTTCGATTATTTCATGTGTCGGTGGAGTGAATGTCGATCGTCCAACTTGTCGATGTAGTGACATGAACCCATATATATATATATATATATATATATATATATATATATATAGTTCTGTTGATTTAGTCACTAGGGAGTTTTGCTGACATCTGTTTAACCAGCTGCATTTCATCAACTATAGAAGTACTTGACAGGTGTGTGAAATCAACAATCCCTGGTTAGGGGAATATTCCCTCCCTTTCCCCAGGGATTGTGTTATCTCTGAGTTATTACATAAAATTAGCGAGGAATATAGAATGTTGTTTATGTTTTTTTTTTTTTTTAAGTAATATTTGCTCATGTTGAGAAGCAAAGCTCAGCATATGTGTACTAGGAAGTTGATGTTCCCATTTTTATTGTAGGGTGGTATACCCTCAGGATATCAACCTCTGCCCCCCCCTGCACCACCTTAGTAATGGGAGCTAACCCTAATTCTAAACCTAACACTGCCCCTACTCTCAACCCTAACTCTACACCTCACCTTCATAAAAACATTCCAGTAACACAGTACGTAAGACACACAAGGACACACAAACATTCATAAACACATACAAACAACACTATATCTTTCCCCTACCTTAACCCTAAAATACACAACTTGCACACAAACCTTCACACCTCCCTGACCCTAATCCTAACTCACATACACACACACAAACGCTCTCAATTCTCCAACCCCACTACCTGTCTTGACATTACATACCATCAAAATTAATACTAGTTGGCTATCTGTACCACCCATATTAAACCACACCCACTGCATTTGTTGAAGAAAAGGCATTTGACAAAAATGCAGGGGAACATTTTTATATATCAAAATCAAAATAAATAAAACTCAAAATATCAAAAACATTTTTAATGCAAGGGACAAGCCCCCTGCACCCCTCATGTGGGGGACTGTGCCCCCATACTAATTATATATACAAACTCTGAGATTGCACAACAGAGGAGAAGGGGGAAATTCCATATTTTGAGTTTTAGGTATTTTAATTTTCAGTGTTTTGAACTTTCGATCTTATGAAGGAGATACATATATATATATATATATATATATATATATATATATATATATATATATATATATATAGATAGATAGATATATATATGGATCTACCTGACTACGTCGAAACTGCAGAAGAGCGAAAACGACTTCACCGACGCCAGAAGATCGACAAGGCAGAAGACCGACAGAGGAAGACACCGACGCTGAGAACACTAAGATGGGGAAAGGATGTGTAAGTATGTGGTAGTGACGGACGTTAGGGTGCGAATAAGGTAAGTGTGCAATGTTGACGGTGTGTAGGGATAGGGGTGGGATAAGTGAGTTAGGGTTAGGCGGGTTAGGTAAGGGTGCGTAAGGTAAGTGTGCGATGTTGGCGGTCTGTAGGGATGGGGTGGGATAAGTGAGTTAGGGTTAGGCCGGGTTAGGTAAGGTGGGATAAGTGAGTTAGGTTAGGTAAGTGCAGTAGTGATAGTTTTGGGTTAGGGGCAGGTTAAGTGAGTTAGGTTAGGCGCGGTTAGGTGAGTGTGTGCGATAGTGACTGACCTTAGGGTAAGGGTTTGGGTTAGGGTTGTAGATAGTTGTGTATGTATGGGTTAGTGTTGGTTTGTAAGGATTTTGGTGTGCTTGTGTTGTGTGTGTGGGTTTTGGATAGGGGATTTGTTTTGTTTGTTGTTATGATGTGTCGAGTGTATGAGGTGTCGTGTTTGTGAACTGTCAATTATGTGGTGTCGGTGAAGTCGTTTTCGCTCTTTTGGTGTTTCGATGTAGTCAGGTAGATCCATATATATATATATATATATATATATATATATATATATATATATATATATATATAGGTTTACTATTGAAATTTCAAATCAGATTTGGTCGACCATTTAAAATGTTGACCCAAAATGTTGAATTTGAAATTCTGAAAGGTAAACAACAGTGAAAATTAATACATCCACCACCGTGGTTCGATGTATTTGACATAGCAGGAGGTGTCATCACTCGCCTCCTGCTATACACATTAACATACTGTTGAACTCTATAGTCACACACATTGCTGCTAATTAAATATATCATCTCCGTGATCGCACTGCACTACAGTGAGATGTATTATGTTGTAGTATAGCAAGTAAAAAGGGAACATGATTGAGGTTATCTATATAACTCCGGTAAGTACTGGAGAGGTATATAGTAATGTGTAATGTCTTAACAGTCAAGTAGTGTTGCTAAGTAAAGGTTGAGGATAGTTTTTTACAATTTAAACAGGCAGTCATAAAGTGCGGTATGTATGTTTACCATTTTGTCCTGTGTAGTGTGATCTTGGAGTTGATATATTTAAGTAGCAGGGGGTGGGGTGGGGGTGCAGATGACTGAGTTTTTAGAAACTCAAAATTCATATGGTTGGGACCATATGATTAAGTTTCTGAAAAAAATGTAGAAATGTAAGTTGTAGAGTCTTCCACGAACCACACCAAATCGATAAATAAACACAGTTTGTTGAAGATAAGATAAGAGGCAAGCTGCTGGACTGACTGCATGTTCATCTCTATCAATGAATCATTCAAAGGCTAATCTAACTTTTTTTTTTTAATTTTTACATGGGTGGGCAAGCCCTCTTGCACCCCTCATGTGAGTGGCTGCACCCCTACACCCCCCTGCAAATTAAATATACTATACCAATTCCAAGATCACACTACACTGAGGAAAATGGTACCTTTCCCGTTCTGCACTGTACTCCGATCTCCATTCAAGACCTGACAAGTGATGATGATACCCAGGGAATGGAGCAGGACAAGGCACAGTATGTTGTTTACCCTAGTGGCTACTTTAATTAGTTGTTCCACAGCATTTGTATTGACAAAGTTCTTGGCTCTTTGAGCTTGCAGACTAGTAGTGGTGTATATCTCCCAGTCTGTAGTTGGTGAGTTAAAGTCACACAGGAAAATGGTATTGCATTTAATACTGAGTGACTCCATTTCCTGTAAATAACTGTTATAACTGTCATGGAATATATCTGGAGATCTTTAGCTGGCTAGAATGTGGACTTTAGTAATGTTGAGCTGGAAATGAAGGAGATCTAATGCATCATGCTACATGACCAGCCTTGATTTCAGTCTTTTCTGGACAAAGATTGAGACACCTGTAACTTTTTTCCTAACCTACAGAGTGTCTCATCTAAATGGTTGGAAGACGTTGAAGCGTTGCACAGCCAGAGTACTTTCCGCTAATTTAAACCTTGTCTATGTACAATATAGACACCAATGTCCTCAAGTGAGAGTAAGGAGGGTTTGTAGGAGCTGAGTTTCTTGTTTAGGCTCCTAGCATTGATCAGTAGCACCTTTGTATTTGCCTTTGCTGTTTTGTTATGTTGGAAGGTTAATCTGGTACACTGTCCTCAATACAGATGAGTCATTTTGTTTTTATTTGTAACAGCAATCATGGAGCGGTTGGGCGGCTGTAGCAACTAGTGAAAATGCATTACTTTGGACATTAATTGTGGTTTTGCAAGTCGCACGTCACAGATGATCACCAGAAGTGGCTATCTGTCATGAGGACAGTCTGTGAATGAATGCAGAAAGCAGATAGATGATCACAGTAAAGTTTCTGTTGCCATGGATTAGTGGGGTGAAAGCATCATGTGTACGTGTGAGAGCAAGATGTTGAATACATTAATGCTGCCATTTGTTCTTTCATTTTCAAGTCAATCCTACATCAGAGATTCAGACGCATACATAGAAGGTGTATATTTTGGATGTAAAAAAGGGAAAGTGTTTGTGAAAGCACTGATCAGTTACCTAGCCACTGTTGAATGATTATAGTATTGCTTGTGTAGGGGCAGTGTGTACCTCTGACAGCACATTAAAGCTCATTAGTGAGGGCACATCAGAAATGTGCACAGAATGTGTATGCCTTTGTTTGGTAGGAGAGGTATAGGAGAAATAAATGACATGCTTTTTGTGCAATGATCATTGATTTTCTTTTTCAGGGTGGCAGAATATATGCATCCTAGAACAAATTACTGTGGGCATGTTTATTTTACTTCCTCAAAAATCAAACACCAGATGTATACTCACAAGATGAATATCTTTTGATGTGCAGTGATGGAGGCATGGTGTGGATGAAATTTCAGGGCAGTTACATGATCACTGCCAGATGTTGTCACAGATTATTAAATGCAGTGCATGTGTCTGATAAAAATGAGATGGAAGATATTACTATAGCTACAGTGAGACGTCAAAAGTAAAAGGATATGAATGTATCTTAAGGGCATAGGTAACGTGTGAGAGAAGACAGAGGTCAGTTACATATTCACTTTTGTTTGATCACTGATATCAGTTATTTGAGTACAGTATATATCTTTGAGAAAAGTATGGCCAAAATATTTAGACAACTTTTTTACAAAGGTGATGCACCATGCTAGAAGGGACATATTTCACATATTCCACTAGGACATTATGTTAATGAAAAAATACTACAACTAGTGGTTGTACTTGTAGAAATAAAGTGAATAATTTACCTTCAAGTTTTAGCTTTCAAGTTGTTACATTATTATTATTATTATTATTATTATTATTATTATTATTATTATTAATAATATTACTATTACTACTATTATTTTATTCTTTGAAATGCAAATATCTTTAGATTCATTTCACAACAGGCATGCTTCTTTTCACTTTTTGTTGTGGGTAGAATTACTTAGTATCTAAAATAATTAACGTGTTTTGCTTTTTAACATAAGGATGATAACCCGTATTTATTTGCCCCTGAAAGTAATATTTTGTGGGATTTGGAAAGCTATTACAGAAAAAAGGAAAGCATCATCAAGAATTGTATGCTCAATAAATTCAATGTGCAGTTGCTCTATCACCTCTACAATTAAAACCACAACATATGTACAATTTATACATTTTATTTATTCTTATTTTTGTATTTAACATTTGTTAACTGGGAAGTTCCGACTTGGAATGAAAACAATTTTCAGTGTAGGCCTGGGGAGAAACACTCCAGAGGCATGTCTTTGTAACATGGGATGAAACAGGAGCACCCAGAGGAAACACATGAATGCAGGGAGGACATGCAGACTCCTCACAGAAGACACCCCAGCTGAGAATCAAACCGGAGAATCTCTTGCTGTGAGGCGACAACGCTACTGCTGCACCACTGCACCGTCCAAATAAATGAATTTGCAAATTTAGTTTCCAAGCATTTGGAAAAAAATATCAGACTGTTAATAAGTAACCTTGTATTTAAAGTTTTTAATAACAGGCCAACCTGGACATTAAAATATGCTAGGCTGCCAGGTTGCATTATACTTTCATTAAGGTGTGTATGCAACTTCTGTTGAAGGCAGCAGAATGCAGCCTCTATGCAGTACTTGTCTTTACTGTTTTCTTATTATATCATAAGCTAAAAAATCATAAGTACTCCACCAAGCAAGGAATCGTTTTTGTTACTTCATATACGATGAGGTCTAAACTATATATATTGACAAAGACTCCACACTGACATCTAAATCAGATTTGAAATGAATTGAAATCCTTGTTTATACTCAAGTTTCTCATTTGATTTGCCCGGACTTTTTATTTTGAACTGCCTTGAGGGAACTGATATATGAAATTATGTATAAAAAAAGTAAATAACTTTTTCAGGGGATTTCTGTTTTTGCTGTCTGGTATTATGCATAGCTTCTACCTGAGGACTATTTGTTTGACATCTGCAAAAAAGGCCAAGCAAAATAATGCCCATTATTTATATATACTTTCTTCTCATTATACTAGAATTAGAAAATTGTATATATTTCGCTAGGCAAGACATTTGTTTTAATGAATGTAGGGTGTGAACCTGTATTCCATGTAATTAAAAAGCAATTAACCGCTGTAGAAATCTGGAATGAAAAAGCGTACAATCCTTGGTAATAAAATGGCATTTTGAGTATGATTTGCTCCCAAATATTTGATTAGAATTTCCTGCCTTAGGAGAGCTGATGTGATCTATTATATATAGCGAATGTGTCATTGTGTCATAAGACTTTTATTGTCAGAGTTCAACATTATACCCAGTACATACTGATGAGTTGTTTGGACTCTGGACTGAAACAAGAGTGAAAGTAATGCTTAAACTGTTTGTGCACTGCATTCATATTACACCAGAAGTAAAATGTCATAAATATTTCACCAGACAAGACAACATTTCTGCACATACATATATATAGCAAAATGCCCAGTTTCATTTACTGAGAAATGCTGTGTACTGCCATGTAAATTAGGATTGAGATAAAGTGAAATGCATGGGATTAGAATGGCAGTATTGAGTGTGTTCTTTTTCAAAGACATTAGAATTTCCATAGATTATTGTTATGAACTATCTTACAAGAACTGATATGTGGCATCTGATAAGCAGCCAGCAAATCAGTTTTTCTCAGACACTCTGACATTACACTTAAAACCCAGGGAAATGCTATTTTTCCTCAGCTCAAAAGACAGGCTAAAAGTAATAAACACTAGATATGTGTATTAATTCCTCAGTATATCAGATCATGTAGAAATCCTGTATATTTTACACACACACACACACACACACACACACACACACACACACACACACACACACACACACACACACACACATATATATATATCTATATATAGATATATATGTATGTATATGGGTTTACTTCTAAAGGCCGACTGCCATATCACCGACTTTCAAAAGATGAAAAACATGAAATGTCAGAAACCTGAACAGTGATTTTTACCAGGGTAAGTAAATATGTGGCCAACTTTCAGTGAAACACACATGAGGTAAGTAAAATCCAACTAGGTGAGGGGAGATGCCCCCTACACCCCCCTAACTAAATATACCAGCTCTGGGATCACACTATAGTGGAGAACAGGACATATTGGCCAAGTGTTTACTTACCGTAGTAAACAGCCACTGTTTGGGTCTCTAATGGATTTTGATTAGGCTTTTGAAAGTCGGTGACATGGCAGGCAGCCTTTAGAAGTAGATCCATATACATACGACATATATATATATATATATATATATATATATATATATATATATATATATATATATATATATATATAATATATAAATACACCATGAAAGGCAGGAAACTGAAAAGAGAGAATCATAGATGGCAGATCAAAAAGAGAGACTCACAAAGCATTGGATGAGTCATGAATCAAATACTTCTCTCCCACTAAGCAAGCCCTATATCAGTAAACGTCAGTTACAAAACCAAAATCAAGTATCCTTTTGGTAGTGATAATGTTAGGAAAGGAGTTTTGTAGTAATGTAATGTAATGGGTAGGGTTAGGATTATAGGCAGGGTAGATCTAGGTCTATGGCTTTGCCCCCTACTCATTGCCAGAAGTCTAAACCTCAAAATGCACACACTCGGGGCACTCCTCAGTATGGAGAAAATCGATATATGGCAGTAACAGAAACCTGGTTTAAGGTTCCAGAGAGCACCCCAGCACTACCAGGCTACAACTCATACCATACATTTTGGCCACAGAACCCAGACCGAAATACAAAAGGCAGGGGAGTATCCATATTCATCAAAGATACCCACACATCTAGGTTAGTGGCACAGCACGATGCTTCAGAGATCATCCACCTGCAACTAACAATGGGCAAAACTGCAGTTCAAATTGTAGCTTGCTACAGATCACCCACCATGCTCCAGGACCTCCATTCCATGTTTCTGGAAACACTGGGAAACATAAAGGTCCTACCAAACACCCTAATATTGGGTGATTTCAACTACCCAAACATTAACTGGGAGAACTACTCAAGTACTAACTCCCTTGCCCAAACATTTCCTATAATTTATAAACTCAAATGCCCTGGATCAACTAGTCAACACTTTCACCAGAGGTGACAACATATTGGACCTGGTCATCACCAACATGGGAGACTGGTGTTCCACACTGGAGGTCTACCCCTCGCTGGTTAGATCTGACCATAAACAAATCACTTTCGATATCCACATTCCACCCCCATCCTTGGACAAGGAAACCACCGTGAAAAACTTTTCAAAAGCAAACTTCACGTTACTTAAGACCAAGGTGGAAAGTTTCAAAGCCCCCATGACAAAAGATAACCCTGTCCAAGCTGCAAAATCCTTTACTAATGCATTCTACGGATACCTACAAGAATGCATGGATCGTGCTATCCCAAGCAAAACCAAGACTCATTCCTCCAAGAAAAAGAAACCAGTCTGGTGGGCCTGTGCCATAAACAAGCTATACAATAGGAGGAGGAAACTAATACAGAAAAGAGTAAAATCCCAAGAAGGGAAGACATCCCTGATCAGTATCAGCAAGAAACTAGGATCACTCATAAAATTGTCTAAGGCGAGCTTCGAAAAAAAAATTGCCAAGGACTCCAAAGATAACCACAAGGCATTCTTTAGCTTTGTCAAGAATCTAAGTGGCAATGCTCAGATCTGCTCACAGTTAATGCAGAATGGCACAAAATACACTGAACCAACCGATATTGCCAACATCCTGGCAGACCTATGAACCTATGAACCTATGACAGGTTCAGTGCAAACTTCACCCCCCCTCTCACCCCAAAAAGGGCCCATAACCATACCAGAAAAATGTAGAGCCCCTGAAATCACAGACACTCAGGTTAAAACAGCCCTCTCCAAAGCAAAAACACAGCATCAGTGGGATTGGACTATGTCCCAGGCTGCATCCTACATGAGCTCAAAGATGAACTAACCCCCTCACCTAAACACACTGTTCAGACTTAGCCTTTCCACAAGCTATGCACCCATAGAGTGGTGCACAGCAATGGTTATTCCTCTCCACAAACGTTGTCCCAAAACAGACCCCGGGAACTATCACCTTATAAGCCTGACTAGCTTGATCTGCGAGGCTATGGAGCGTATCATCATGGAACTCATTAACAGAGACATTGGGAATCTCCAAACACTGGACCCTACCCATTTCGGCTTTGTTAATGGCAGATCATGCCTCCTAAACATGGTGGACTTCTTTGAGACACTTACCAAGGCTATAGACAAGGGAAATGTGGTACACATAGCATAGCTAGACATCGCAAAGGCCTTCAACACCATTCCCCATTGTGGTATTATAGACAAGCTCACCAGCCTGAACATAAGCCCCTATGTCACAAGATGGGTTGCCAATTGGCTCATGGACAGAACCCACATGGTGAGAGTTGCAGGAGCTAGGTCTGACTCTAAACCAGTTACAAGTGGCATTCCCCAGGGCTCAGTCCTAGGACCCCTCCTGTTTGGCATATACTTCTCAGAGGAACAGGCAAGCACATGAGGGCTATGGCTGACCAAGTTCACAGACAACTCCAAACTAGGGGCTATAATTGACTCTCCGGCTTACACAGACATCCTCCAAAAGGGTCTCACTGAGATGGATACCTGGTGTCAAAATCATGGCCTCAAGCTAAATGCCAAAAGTGCATAGTCATCCCCTTTGGAAAAAACAAAGTGCACACAAACTACCACATAGGTGGTAGTCCCCTATATATGGAAAATGTAATAAGGGATCTGGGGACCCAAGTAGATAGTAATCTCTCCTTTGATAATCACATTACCAAAGTGGTTAGAAAATCCTTCTATGTGGCCCACCTAATCATAAAAGGGTTTGCATCCAGATCAAAAGAGGTCATTGTGCCCCTCTGCTCATCACTCATCAGACCCATCATAGAGAACAATGCCACATTTGGGATGTACCTTACAAGACACCTGCAACTGCTGGAAAGACAACAGAAGTACCTCATCAAGAGGATCACTGGCCTCAAACAGATGCCCTCTGCAGCTTGACTGAAGAAACTCCATCTGTACTTGGTTGCATACCGCCTACTCAGAGGTGATCTCTGCCTGACATACAAGGCCATGTCCAACCCAGAATTGATGGACATCCACCTAAAGAAAACCTTATCCCCTTGAGCCACATGCTCTAGGGATCTAAACCTCACCACAACAATAAATAGGATGTGCTGGAGGGATAGATTTCTTTCCCAGAGACTTCCCATGCTTTGGAGCAAGATTCCAGTCTACATTAGGCAGAGCTCCTCGCTAACACTCTTCAAGACAAACCTTGATGAGTGGATGGGAAACAAAGTTTACCCCGGGGATCACTTCAGTGGCTCTGATGGACAGAGGCACAGGGAACTAATCTAAGGGGGTGACGAAAGCCAACACATTCTGTCTAGGCTTATAAATGCCTTTGGGCAGATAGCCTAGTACCTACTAATGAACCCATGCGCCATCTTACTCATGAGTAAGAACTGTAAACCTATCCCCTAACCCTAACCCTACACATTGTTACGTTTCCCCCTTCCACTAACACTACTACTACACAAGACACAAAGACACAGTTCAGAAACAGCACAAAACATGCACCCCATTGAATCTATTCCCTTACCTAACCCTAACTCAAACCATAAAAGCTTGCATGTTCACAATGCCTGCTATAACAGTCTTGCACATCTATACAGTCACAACTTTTCCATTCAAATTTTAAGTTTCCTGCATACTGTTTCTCAACTACACTATACAAAACTAAATTCAACAAGGTGTGATTCCTTTAAATGAACATATATGTATAGATATAGATATACACACACACACACACACACACGCATGCACACACTCACACTCACACACACTTGCATAGTACTAAAGATATGTAATCCTGTTCAGCATTCTACTGCACTGAAATCCCTAAATGTAGAATAGCAGCGTAAGTTGCATGTTATAGCTGAGCACTCTGTTTTTATTGCCTGAATGTTTCATAATGAACTTTTTGACATTTGATACCAAATCCATTGGTTCTTAGCCCTTCACTAGTACAGTCTGACACTGTGAATTAGTCTTGCTTTCCATTGTTGGTGGTGTATTTAACATCTCATCAGTATGCAGTATATATCAACAATCTAGAACTCTCCTTTACTGAGATGTTATTATATTAGAATTAAAAAAAGTGTTCATCTTACCAGAATAAATTTTAATTTGTATCACAGCAAAACTAAAATGCCATAGTTTGGAGGACCTTAATCCTTGGGTTCAAAGTCAGCATTATGCTACACCAAAATCACTAAACTTAGAATTGTCTTTGGTGAATTCTGCAGCTGAGCACCTTCTGATCGCTGCTTAAAAACTAGTGAAAAGCAGAAAAAAGGAGACTAAAGTATAGATGTGAAAACATGTTTGAGATTCATTTTCCCTAGTCTTTATTTTTGCAGTCTGAATGTTTGTCTTAATCTTGGTTTCATTGTGGATATTGTCTGGAAACTTTGTTCTCTATGCAGAATGCATGAATGGCACAAAATGTATTTTTATTGTGTCAGTATTGCATCATAAGTAAAAATCCTGTATATGTCTACAGAAAAAAATATTTGTTAGCAGTCTGTTGCTGCAATGACATTTATTTAAGCCGCTACAATTGTGGGATCAAATTTAGCATTATAATACACTGGAATTTCAATGTGTAAAATACCAGTCTTAGGTGCATTTTGTAGCTGAATAAACTGTCAATAATGACTGAAAGTTTCTTGTTGAAATCTCTAAAAAAACCCCCACTGAAATATGATCTTTTATACCTAGGTTGCAAATGCAGGGGCCCTATTCCCTCAGTGTCACAGACTGGTAGTTGCTTTATTTTAAGTTTTTTAATATTTTTTTTTTTAGGTATTGTATTGAACTTTTTCTCATTATGCATAATACAGTAGTGGGGTACTTATATCAGAAGTAAGACTCTTATATATATATATATATATATATTTCAACAGAAAATAATATATATTTTATGTGTGATATGGCATAGCTAAAGTTCCTTAGTTTGGAGCGACTAAAGCCACAGAGTCGTTTTCAGTATTGTGGTACGCTGAACTACTAAAGGATAGAATATAAATATTAGAAGCCTCATTTAGCTGAGCACAATGCTGTTACTGCTTGAAAGTGTTATATCGAATCCTTAAACAGATAATGAGATATTGATTTGTGTGCAAAGGTAGTATTTGCATTGTTTTATTTTTGTCTTCATTGTCACAGTCTGACATTTTGAATTACACCGGGTTTACTTTTGTGGTGGAATGCTGAGATTCAGTATGCAGAATACATTTATGACCTATAATCCATTTTATTGAGTTGTCATTACATCAGAAGTAAAACACTTGTATATTTCACAGTAATAAATTGTTGATTTACAGTTTTATGGAATTAAATGGGAACTGGGATTTAATTTTGATTTCCTGTTCATTGATCATTGTTTTTGTGTTTATTTTTATTTATTTGTATAATATAAGGGGAGTGGTAGCATTCTATCACAATTATGGTTGTTGAAATGTTTAGTTTATTTAAAGCTAGGGGCTTTGTTGTGTTAGTGCATGCTTCTGGTAAGTGCTTGTATGTACAATTGTGGAGTAGTGCAGTGGTGCAAAACCAGTTGTTTTTCTTGAGTTGAATTAGGAGTAATATCAATTTTTGATGCATCAGCTCCTAACATATTTCCCATTCACTTTTGTTATGTGTGTGTGTGTGTGTGTGTGTGTGTGTGTGTGTGTGTGTGTATGTATTTGTGTGTGTCATGAGGATGATCCCAGGCTCAGAAAACATAGGGAAGTGGAGATGGACTACACATAAGGACAGCGTCATGCCAAACCAAAAAAAAAAAAAACAATGTAATATGTACATGTACATTTATACACAAACACACATATATCTACATAAAATTGGTGAATGTGTACATAGTTGTGTTAGGTAAGTACATGTGTCTCAACCTGTGCACCACAAAATTATTATTTTATAGCATTTTTGCCTATTTCTGCTTTAAGGGAAGCGCTTCCTTAGAGCTCACTGTTGTAGCATGTATCAGTGTAGTAGTGCATACAACTGATCAGACATCATAATATGAACAATGTAAATTAATCCTCACATAAAAAATATAAGTAAAAGAAAAGCAATGGAATAAAAGTAAAAATAAAAAAATCTAACTAAACTTCATATAAAAAATAAAATAAACAATTAAACATTTAATCAAATATATTACGGATATGAAATACTAGAACTATAAATCAAACAGCAACAACAATTTATTGTTATTGTGCTTTAGTAAAAGTTGTTATGTTCCAGTTTCTTTAACATGATAATGTTATGATTGACTGAGTTTGGGCTTTGTCAAATCTGCCATTCAAATTCTTTTTTTCTTTAGCTTTTCATTCAGACATGAAAACCAAACTTTCCATAGTTCCTGCAGACCTGAGCCTGCCTAGACAGCGGGTTGTTGAAGTACTTAAGCCTGATGTTTGAGAGGTATTTGGTCACTCTAACCTTGAGAGGGTTAATTATTTTTCCATGTAGAATGCTTTACATTTTGTGTAGCTTTCCCAGTATACCACAAAGTTTCAATTACAGTTATGACTGTCAGTGTGGACGTATTTCTTTTTTGCGTTTGGATATATAAAATAATTCTTTTATTTCATAAATACACAGTGTCTGCATCCTGGAGGGTTGCAAGGAAAGGTTCTTACCTGTAGCTCTGTGGATGCATTGATTTCTTTTTAATTTTCTACCCAACTTCTAATATTTTTTTTCCTTTTCGATAAATGAAGAACATGACTGATAAATTGGTCTCGCCTTATGATGCTGCAATTTTTGAACATTTTTTATTTTTATTACATGTGAATGCTTGAAATAAGTTATAATCATAGTTCTTTTAGGTTTGTCATTTCCTTTATTAATATTTGGTTGCATGACATGTAATAGTTTCCTTCTAGGGTGGTTCAGCAGAGCTGGATTATTATTTTGTTTGTGGAGTTTTATGGGTCTAAGTATGTTGGCCACCATATTTTTAGTATATCCTCTTTGCAGAAAATCTTGCTGGAGTTGTTATATGTTGGTGAGAAATTGGCCCATCCTTCCTGAGACTCTGGGTACTCTCATTCCCTGTGATTTGATGACATTTTTCTTAGTAATTTTAGGGTGCATGGTGTTAGGCATATATTCACTTGTGTAGGTTTTCTGTAAAAGTCATTCTTGAGAGTCTCTTCATTTCTGTCCTTGTAGACGGTGATGTCCAGGAATTCCACTTTAACATAACCATAGTCGTCAGTAAAGTGTAAAGTTTGTGGTGTTTTCCATGTAGAAGAAGCTGTGCAGCTTATCCAGGGAGCCTTTCCATCTGATAAACATATCATCAATAAAACAATAGCAACAAACCATGTATTGATAGAATTCTGATGAGAAGATGATGTTTTGTTCCCATCTGGTTAAGGCTATATTGGCTAGGCTGTGGCCAAAGCAGCCCCCATAGCTATCCCCCTTGTTTGCTTATACCATTTCTGATTGAAGTAAAAGTAGTTTTTGTTGAGTATGATGCCCAGTATATTCCAATAGCTTAATTTCTCTGTTGTTGGTTTTGGTCATTGAGCACATGTACTCGCAGAGCATGAATGCAATAGTTATGGGGAAGAACAGTGAATAAGGGTCCCCACATCAATTGCGACGAATATCGTCTCCAGTTGTACTACTATTTCCTTGATTTTTTTCCAAGAAATTGAATGACTCCAAAATGCGGAAAGGAGTACTACTAGCAAGCTCTTTAATCTTAAATTCTATATAAATAGATAAAGGCTCAGTGGTTGAACCACATCCTGCTACCACTGGTGATATGGAGAGTTATCCACATTTTTGTGAGCTTTTGGGATACCAAAAATTGACTCATTCTAGGGTGAAGGACTGTCAGAAAGCTGAACAAATCATTGTCTAGAAGTCCCATTGAGGTAAGCTTAGCCAGTTTGAGGTCAATGACCTTGTATACTTTTTTGACTTGTTCGGTATATACTATCTTCTAAAAATTCTGATTCCTTAGCATTTCTTCATTTTTTATTGTATATCTCATTGTCTGTACATACATGCATACACACACACACACACACACACACACATATATATATATATATATATATATATATATAGATACACACACACACACACACACACACACACACACACATAACCTTAAGGTAAGCATAACATCCTGTCTACACCAACAGTGTTATGCTGTTGTCATTGACAAATCAGTGGTCTAATACACAGATATTTCAAGAAATTCATCAAGGAATGCATTGTGCCGACTTGTCTCCCTGAGGACACACTAAGAGATGTGTCATGGAGATATAATTACAGGGCGTAAAGAATGTTTAATCAGTGCTCATATGGGACTGAATTAGGAGAATGAGCAGTGATATGGTGGCACTCCATAGACCTTGCTGATGCAATAAAGACTCACATTCTGCATGGGATACTGATTTCACCACAAAGAAAACTTGTTTTTTTTTTGTTTTTGATAAAAGATGATTGTCTTTAATAACTGACTTTGTACTGTCTGTTAGTTACATAACATTCAGAAGGTGTGTCCAAGTGTAGGAAAATATGTAGTTCCCATTGGCTTTGCAGGTGGTAGCTTTCAACTTTGCCCTCCGTGAGCATGCAGCTAGAATAAGAACTTTGACTCCAGCTAATATTTTTTATTTAGGCAGAGTAATATTAATTTTCATACCAAATTAACAATTAAGAAGAAAGAATTGAAGCTTGCTTACTTTAATTCTCAAAGACCAAGTTCAAATAAGAAGTTGTGGTGTCTCAAGGCTTTTCTGATGCTAGAAGATGTGGGGAGCTGCAGTATCATGGAAAGTTGGTTTAAAGTCCCATCTAGCATCCCTCAAATCTGTAATCTCCCTTTTTTCTTTTAAACTGTAGGTCTGCTGTATGTCTGTCTGTTTTAAACCATAACGGCCTTAGCAGAAGGTTGCTCAACACAAACCATAAAGCAGTGATAATTTCAGCACTTATAACCATCAATATCCCAAAATTGTCATGTAGTTGATTATTTTACCACCTCTGTGGCCCCAGAAGAACACAGATAATATCTTACTGACTGTCAGAAACTAGTAATAAAAAATAACACAGCTATTAGGAGTAATTTCAACAGCCCTGCTACTTCGTGAGATCGCTACACTTCCAGTAAGAAATATGTCCATGGCCTTCTTAATATCATTAATACTTATTGCCTTCAGCAATTAGTGAAAGATCCAACTGAGGAAAACCTTATACGTATTATTTTAATTGGCATACCAGTAGTCTGTTAAGACCCTACTATGTCATCTTCGTTTGTTACATCACATTACGGTACTCTGGTAACTTGTATAAAAGACAATACCCCACCATCTAGAGATTTCTCCAACAATGACTATCCCCAATTTAATGATATCCAAACTAAAAATAGGATGCTACAAACCCTAAAGGTTTCAAAATGCTACCAGCTATCTGCAACTGACTTTGTACATATACCCCTGCCTGACACAAGGAATAAAAGTGCATAGCCGGTGTGACCAGTTTATTGAAAACTTAAATCAAAAATAGTCACATATAGAGCTTTACAGTTAGGTCAGTGTAAAACCGCTCACAACTGTATATTCATTTATATCTGTCTCTTGATTATGTTTCAATGAATCTAATTTAAGTTGAATCTCTAATAACTGTTTATCTCAACTTTTCCTTTTTTATATGGTACCAGTTTATAATTCTCCCATATAAAAATGCTTTTAGGGCTTCCCACACAAAACCTTCTGAGGAGTTATTATTATTTAGTTCTATAAAATTTTGTGTTTCCAAAGTTAAAAATTATTTAAAATCTTTCAACTTTGTGATATAAGCAGGTATTATTCTTATCTGTGTATTGTAGTTTGAATTAACTGAAATTTCAAATATTATTGAATTGTGGTCTGATATTGGCCAAGAAATAACCTTGGTGTTGACTAAAGAGCCTAATAAGTTATTTGAAAATAAGACTCTTATCTATTTTTGAATAGGTGTTATGTCTATGGGGAAAAAAGTATAGTTTAAAGAATCAGAATCCGCAAAAGAATGAATATCTTTCAGATGGTATGATTCTAGAAAATCTTTTAATGATTTGGCTGAAGCTGTAATCCTTCTTTTATTATGGGATGTTGATTCTTTGTTATCTAAAATACAATTAAAATCCCCCGCTATTATTAAGAACCCCTTAGAATGTTGTACTATAAGATCAAGGTGTTGTTTTACTGTATTGATACCTATTTCTGGTATCCAATATAGATTCACTAAAGTATACATTGTCTTATTAATTTCAACCGTGACAAGACAAAACATTCCTTTATTATCTTTATAAGTATTGACAATCTTTGGGCAAGGCAAAGTATTATTCCACAAAATAGCTACCCCTCTTTTCTTTTGAAGATGTTCTGAACTAACTAATGTTGAATATGATTTAGTATCTAATCTAAACATATCTTCTGATCTCAAATGAGTTTCTTGTAAAAAAATTAATTGGGATTTGTGTAATTTAAGATATTTGAATAAACTTCCACTCTTATTTGAGTTATTTAATCCATTAACATTAATAGAAATACTCTTTAATGAAGTCATAAGGAGTTAAATTTGTGAAAAGGGTATATTTTGACCAAAACCATATCTTATATTTAAGAATTAAAGGAATACGAAGGAAAACTTTAGATTGACTGCACAGTAATAGAGATGAAAAATTTGAGTGTATTACTGTATCATTACTTTGTATTGTGAAGAATATCAAAAAAGACTGTAACAAACTTTTATAACATAAACTAGTAACATCACAACCACCCTTAACTATCCTGGAGTATAATACTCCAAATCCAAGTGACATATAATGACTCAGATTAACCCCTTGTCAAGTAACAACCTCTGTTCAGTATCTGTCTGGGAGAAAAAAATTCGGATCTAAATAAATCAGGCTTAGCTTTTATAGAAAATCAAGATATCTAATAACATTAAATTAGTAACAAAAAAAAGTATGCAAAAGGCAAATATGATACAGTTTTAAAAAGTATCACTTTGAAGAATAGCAGTATTAAATATTTTCTATTAACATAGGTTAATACTCCTGTTTCAATGACCTTTAAGTGAAAGAAACTACTATCTCCAAAAGATTTTATACACATATCAACTTTCATTATATTAAGTAGTTACTACGTGTCTATGAAAAAATGACTTTGACTATCCTAGAAGTAAATTTAAGTTCTATTAGTCTCACTATGAATCTAGGTATTGATGACAAGTAACCATAACATATAGTTGCTATGATTGCAAATAACAATAATGATAAGACATTTTATAAATAATGTATTTTCGTATAAGTGAGGAACTGATAAATTATACATAACTAAATCATAAATACAAATAAATTAATATTCAAAAAATGTTCATATTTTCTTAAAATGATATTATAATGATATAAAGGAAGGAATAACTAATAATATATTAGTGAAGGTATGGATTATTCTCATTTGTAATAACTTCATTTTATTTACTTTAATTGTGTTTTTGCTTTAATAATGATCTTGTAAGAGTAAGTGAGGTGTTAATAAAAATTATTTCTAAATGATTGCTAAGAATATAAGGAGTAATTTAGTTTTCATCCATAGCATAGTTTGTTTTCTATGTTGCTCTCACCAGTTCAAACCACCAGTTCAATGTGCTATTTCTTTTCCTCATTCATTTTAGTCACAGATTATTGTATAGATTGTGAGTTAATAATCATAATTGTTCTATCTGACTATGTTCATCCAGACTCTGGTAATATTATCAAAGCTATTAAGTTGCTGTGAGAAGGTATTACTTTGCTGCTTATTAAAACACTTAAACAGGCAATTATATTTGTATACAATACAATCACAATAAATGGTACTTACGTACTATCGCACCCACATTTCCCACTGCAGAAGCGACCCATTTCAAATTTCTTCACCTGTTGACAAAAAGTACTGAAACTGTCTAGGCAAGAGTGTGTCACAAAACTGTATTTTTTCTGGGACTGTGTGAATTTCTATACGTATTGCATCAGCTAATTGTCTTCAAAATTGTCTGTTTTTATGTTTGCGTCTGACTACAAATTTTTCACATGCATTTCTTTCTGCCACTACAGTAAATAACCATAGTCAGTACTACTATTGCACGTATCTTCGGTGTAGTAATGGCATCACCACTAAACTGTATTTTTACTGGGACTTGTATTGAATGCGGCACAGATTTGCACCTCCCATACATAATTACTTACTCTTCGCCTGTGCTTGCAAATGTATAGATCACTTCAAAATACCTCCTAAATGCTGTGCATTTTCAAATGGCCAAACTGGAACATTATTTGTGACATTTTCCAGGGCAAGATGTACCCCCAGCCTATGCAGAAAGGTTTGAATATTACTTTACTTTTTCTGGCCAAATACAAGACAGTCTCAACCCTGTAAACATCAGTGTGAAGTAACATCTGCTTTCTTGGGAGTCACTGACTTCAGTGACACACACCAGTTCCCAAATCAGGCTGACAACAGTTTTCGACTGCAAAAAGGTCAGAAAGCAAGCTGCTTATACAGTTTCTTCAAAATGTGACTGCAACAATACACAAGCACCCAATACATTTATTACAAGTTATAATTATTAATCACACTCCTAAATTCTCATGACAATTACAACTGTATATTCAAGAACAGCAGGGTTACCAGAACTGTCCACTGTACTTCACATTCCAAACAGAGCAGCAGGCCACTGCCCATTTCAAACTGCTTTCAAACAAAACCAGCAGAGAAAGGGGGAATAGAGTGGTCCCTACCAAAACCAGGCCCCTATACCACCACCCACCAGTTTGCTCCCTGCATGCTGTTCCCAATTTATCCTTATAATACACTGCATCTACCTACCATGCAGCATGTTGTTCACTTCCATGGCAATGTTTACATTGAATAAATCCAAGCCAACATCACTCAGATGCATCCCGTTTTCAACATACCATAATGGATCTTTATCTGCTAAATCCCAATGAGAAAACACATGCATATCCAAATAACCAACTACTCTATGATTTACAAAATGTCTAACTAACTCTAAAGCTTGTCATCAAATTCCCTAAGTATTATCTCTGACCAAACTAAATCTTTGGAAATCTGTGCTTCAAAACTACCAAATCAAGTACAGTATGAGCCAGCAACCATCTCTTTGGCACAAAACCAAAATCAGTAACCAGTAAGTGAATAAGCAGTGACTTAATATTATGCAGTTCAAATTGCAAAGTATTAATCTTACCAAACAGCTGCTTCTATGGCATGCCTCTAAAGCCACAGGAACAAACCAAACCAAGGCAAAAGGGTAAATCCAAAAACGGACCAGCACAATGGTATAGCAGCAAAATTTAATTTATTGTAGAAATGAAAGCCATTAAAAATGGCTAACAAGCAAGCAAACCGGTTTCGGCTGTACAAAGCCTTCTTCAGTGCTAAAAAGCAAATGTTGAATAGTTAAGCAGCTCCCATCATCCTGGTGTTATATAGAGAGACATTTAAAGGCACATTACAGAAATAAGTAATGACTGGATAATGTACACATATGAATGGTAACTGATGAATATAGTAATCATATTACAAATCAAAATCACCAAAATAAACTCATGTACATATGAAATATTAAAAGTAAATAAATCCCAAATAATATACATAAGGAAGTAGGTTGACATATTATTCTGTTTCATTAAGGCCAGGTTTGAACAAAGCCCCTAACCTGGTTATCCACATATTTTTCATGTTATTAAGTTTAGTATGCCAACCTGCTTTAAAGTTCCTATGCATTTGGATTTTGTCTATAATAACAAATTTAAAAACAGCAGTGGGATGATTAATGGTGTGTTTATAGAGGGCATTAGACAATCGGTGGTTTCTAATAGCACTAAGGTGTTCACTAATCCTCAATTTGATTGGCCTGGACGTCTGACCCACATAAAAAGAGGAACAGGTACATGTGGCCAAATAAATGACCCAGTCTGAACTGCAATTCCCAAAGATGTTAATATTGTATACCTGTGATGTATTTTTACTTGAAAATTCCTTAGTTTTGAGGATATGTTGGCAGGCACTACAATGTCCACAAGGAAAACACCCCACCAAAGGGTCACCAAATAAGGTGGTTTGGACTGTAGTCACTGGTGTATATCTCTTGTAGTGAGGTGAAACGAGAATGTATAGTGCGACCCCTATGGTATGAGAAGGCACATTTATCTGGTAATATGTCATTCAGAAATTCATGAGATTTTAGTATGTCCCAATGACTGTTGATAATTTCCCTGAATCTGAATGTGTTGTTTCTGAAAGTGGTTACAAACCTTATCGGCGGCACAGAATTGGATTTATCATCATGCTTCAAATGTTGGTATTGTAATAAGCTAGAGCGTGCCATCTGACTAATCTGATCAATGGTTTGAGAGGTATGATACTTAGAATATCCACGGTTAAAAAGCCTATTTGACAGATCTTGTGCACAAACTTGATGTTGTTCTTCTGAGGTTTCATACGCAAAAATTGGGATTTTGGAATGTTTCGGATGATGTGGCGGGGGTGAGAGCTTGTTGCATGTAGCAATGTATTATATTGAGGAAACTTCCTATGAACAGTAGTGGCCAATGTGTGATCTTCCAATCTAGAAATGACAACATCCAAAAAAACAATCTTTTGATATTCTATGTTTAGAGTAAATTGTATATCAAAAGGAATGTTATTAAGATACCTGACAAAATCAAACACATGGTCCTTATTCCCACGCCACACCATCCAACAATCATCTAGATATCTTCTCCAGATGTCCAAATGATTTATATGTGGATTATGATGTGCATCATATATAAATGATTGCTCAAAAAATCCCATAAATAAATCAGCATATATGGGGGAAAAGGAAGCCCCCATTGCCGTACCTTTAATCTGCCAATATGGATGTCCATCCAAGTAAAAAATGTTTTTACACAGCACATATTCAGTAAGTTTGACAAGAAAATTTTTGAAACCAGTGGAATATAATTCAGATTTGTCCAACCAATAGGAGATAGCAGCAATGCCAGCATCATGGGGGATGCTCGTGTATAAAGATGAAACATCTAGGGTACATAACCACCAATCAGCTTCTAATTGTGAATCTTGAATGATGTTAAGAAATTCCGTGGTGTCTTGTATCCTTGATCTAACATTAGACAGTAATGGTTTTAAATAATACGTGAGGAAAGCGGATAGTGGTTCAGTTAAAGAGCCTCTCCCAGAGACAGTAGGTCTACCTGGAGGATTAGTGGAGTGTTTATGGATTTTAGGAAGAAGGTATAAATATTGCGGCATAGGTTCCACCACTTTAAGTTGTTTGCCTCTAAAACCACACCAAATCACCACCAATTTCATTAGATCAACGTCTAACATGCAGCCATAAAGTCTGATCATTGCACGTTTTACCACCCAATAAACAAAAGAATGGCCAAGCATAACAATGTTGCTGTGGCATGAAAAAACAATTAAATTACATCTGTTAAAATTCTTAAAAAAATATTCTATAAGATAAGATAAAACTGCCTCTGAAATCTGCCTCCTAGCTTTCTTTATCACCTCATTTTGAACTGACTTCTAGAGCCAAACCCAGTACTCCTCCTATTCTAAAAGAATGGGAAGTAAAGTAGTCCACTCTAACCCCTTCGCTTAACAATATTCTTCTCACAGTCATGACAAGCTGCCCTGCTGATAGTGCTTTTTCACTAAACTTCTAAAAAACAACTGACCGACTTCTGGTTTGGCCACATTCCTCCTAAATTTTACCCATGCAACCGGACATAATAGTCTATCAGTGCTGGTATGCAATATCACTTGTTGGTCCTGCCCTATCTGATCCCCTTTTGATCTATGCAACCAAAGCATAGCCACTGCTTCAGTAATGTAAACATCACTACAATACAAATGTCCTCACCATTCACTAACTCAATAGACTCCAATGTACATAGACATCAACAAAGCAGATCACAAAACACACTCACTACAACTAGGAACCACAACTTGCAAACCTGTCAACAATATCCACAGGAGACACCTATCCTGTGGCAGCCACTTATCTATTTCACTCTTTTCCAACCCTTCAGCACTCACAACCTTCCCCAATGCTTGGTAACATCACATTACCCAAAAATCTGGCCATAGTACTAGCAGTTGAAATGTACACTCTGATTGTACATACTAGTTTACTTAACTTCTATCTATAAAGTAAATACATACACACCAACCTTACAGATCACATTGTCTTCTAAATTGGAAGCTGCTGCATGAATGGCATAAATGATGACACAACAGTGGTATAAGATCTTCTCTCAGCCCTGGACCAAGATTGAGCCACAAACTAGCATGCCAGTATTGCATGCTTCCTCTACCACTGCCACTTATATTAATTCTGCACCTGGCAATATCCAATGAAACCTGTTGAGCTAAAAATGAGACAGACTATCAGCTAATTTATTTAGCCTTGCTGGCAAATGCTTAGCTAAAAGAGCCACATTTTCACTTAAACTGTGCAGAACTAGCTTATATAATGCCAATTGAACCAACCCTGACCTAGTTAACTTCCTCGTCAAAACCTGAATAACTGTCTCATTATCAGAATGAAAAAACACTTTCTTGTTCCTGAAATCATTTTTCCAAACTACCACTGCCCCTAACTCAGCATCATTTCCAATAATGTCATGCCCTTTTTCCAATCTGCAAGCCAACCACCACAATTTCACCGCAGATTATTGCCACTGAAAAATTGCTGTCATTCCCAAACTCCCCACTGCATCCCCTCAGATATTAAACAGTCATTCTGCCAAAACTAAATACCATTAAAATACTTCAAAAACTTTAAGCAAATGCCAACATCCTCTTTCACACCTTTGGATGGCCGTACCCAATGATGCTAGCTTCTCTTCCCACACAACAAGTTGGCCAAAGTTCTCTTCATGGTTCTACCTAGCCCAACTGCCCTGCACACAAAATTTAGCAAACCCCTCCACTCCATTATCTATTTAATCCTAACCTTCTCTTTCTTTTGAAAAAAAAAATAAACCTCTCTCTGTTAACTAACTAGCCTTATCTAATGGCAAACAAAATAAACAATGTTCTACATTCACTTCCAAACCCAGAAACATTAACATTTTAATTAGAACCCACCCCCCTGATTAGTTGGCCAACAGTAAACATCTGCATGGCTGAACCTGCCTCTTGCTCCCCCTACCCAATCAACAAAATGTCATCTAAGAAGCATACTACCTGATGCCCAGCATACTTTTTTTGCAAAATCAATTGCAAGACTCTGTGCAATTTTCAAATGTGTTAAAATACACTGAATATCCCAGAGGTATTGCCTTATCAAAATAAAAATGTACCCACTTAACATACCACTAACCAAGGACACCTGGCCTAACAAATGGGTAACAGACAGAAAGTCACCCAGTATCTAACTTAACTAACCACAGCTCAATAAATGTTTTAATGATATGTACTGCATTATCTAATGATGCATAAGCATCCTTTCTGTAAATGTGATCATTAACAGATCCACCCTCAGGAGAGGACACATGGTGAATCAGATGAACTTCACCTTTTGTTTTCTCGGGCACCAGTCTTAAAGGAGATATGTGATAACTATTAAAAGACAGCATTACAAATGGACCCAAAATTCTGCCTGCTTCTTCCTCCTTGAGAAACAAAGCAATAGCAATTTTTTCCGTAGCCCTAACTAATTTGAAATTCTTAGGAATTGCTTCACAGCCTGAAACCCTTGCTCATATCCCAAAATGTAATGTTATACCAAAGACTAACTTTTCTGGGTCTAACCAGTTGAGATACGTTGCTATCAAAGCACACAATACTTCTACCTTAATGGGGAAATGCAACAGGTGGCATTCCTTAAAACCCATAAAAAGTCAACTGACCACTTATTATTGAAAATTCCAACCTACATCTGGGACTACCCTGCACATTCTGAGCATGAATGGGCAAAACAACAAAAAGGCCAAGTGCATCTTCCCACATGAAATGCCCAACAAATGCCATTCCTCTGCCGGTCATCCCCTGACAGGGGTTAGATTTGACCTCCCACCATATCCACTATAACGCCAAGCCACATATCAGCATGCTGTCACTCATACCTAATGGATTTATGTACTGTCTTCACCTTTAAGTGCTGATCATATCGCAACCAGGTATTGCCCCACATGAACATTGAGCTTCTCTGATAATAAGAAGATAAACTAATAAAGGTAAGCATTGTGATACATCTTTCTGTAGGATGACAGCCATCATATATGCAAAATCAAGTTCCCAATTGTCCCAGGTTCTGGCTCTATGCCTCCTTAATCATCTCTTCCTCAAACCTGCAAATGTAACTGCCAAGTCCTTAGCTCCTGATGCTACTGCCTTCACTAATGTCTGGGCCCTGACAGTGTCAATCAGTTCAAAAACATATACATATTTCCCTCTCCAAATCTTTTCCTTAATCAAAAATGGAATACGTGCTGTCAGGAACAAACCTAATCATTTAGCTAAAAAAGCCTGACCCATTATAGCCTTCACTGGCAGCCTTTTTGTGAGAGTAGCTTCCAGCCCCAGTGGCCCAGAACCTACTCCAGCATGATCCAAAACTGACCATTTTTTTCCAACCCTAGTATCCTGATGATCAGATAAAATCCCCCTACCCTGACTCATCTAACTGCTGACTGGCCACCCCCAAACCTAACAGCTCTTGCAACCTCACTCTGTCACCAGCACTCAAATCTTGCAAAAAGCAAACCTGCCAACCTACCTTTTGAAGTAACACCTGAATTTTCCAACCCCTCATCCAGAGTAACAAAAGGATTACCTGCAGACAGCTGTAGGACTAGTGCTGCTGGCTCAAGTAACTCTGGGTCCATTGGGCACTCTATTGTCCATTCATACATAGCTGTCTCTTGGTCTTCTTCTAATCTTCCTTTTCTACAGACGTCTGTGCTCTCCACCCACTTAAGGTTCATCTCTGCTGAAGAAGCTATTGTTAACTCTGGAACTATCAACTATTGAAACAACTCCTCCACCTGGGCTACTTTGTTTGCCCACTGATTTCTAAGCACTAAAATCCGCCATCCTGCCAACAACAGAAAACTAAACATTAGACAACACATAGAAAGTAAACAGCAGCTCTAACCCTTTATAACCTCTAAATAAACCCTCCAGACTATACACTTAAATAGGTACACCACCCATAACCAGAATGTGCTAAGCAGTATCTCAAATACCCCCAAACCCACCAACCCCCTAGTAGCTTCCAAAACTAATCTCTCTTAGCTGTAATAAAACAGGAGCATGACATCCTAATTGTATAAACCATCCCCTCTCCAAAAACAGCTGCCTCAGCCCTATAAGCAAATGCATGACCCATTCATACATAACTGATTCTGTAATCCACCCTTCTATCCCTGTATCCTGCCCATTTTCCCCTGATTGCCAGGACCATCCTTAAATTTTCCCAGAATTTCACTCTGTCCCTCTCAAACCCTCCTAAGTGGTGACATTCTGAAAGGCAGTGATTTCCACTTAATGAAATAACAGCAATTAAAGTGATAGTTTTCCTATGCCAGCAAATCCCTAGTAATTTTAATTCTCTTAATCTATCAAGCCTCAAACAATGTTACTTAATCATACCTCACATCCTGTTAGCATAAAAATGTAGACCAAGCCAAATAATGGTGGGATAAAGGCCCAAAAATAAAGACAGAATTTAAATATTGCTCTTGGAAACAGAAAGTTTACAGAATGATGGTTTTGTGTTAACATGCATTTTCTGAATGATCTGAAATCTGAAACTGAAATGACTGTCATTATTTAGCAATTTCTATCCTAATGATTTGTTAGAAAACCACAAATTTTATAAGGACAGACCAAAAATATGAGGCAATAACTGGAATTTCTGTGAAAAGCTTAGCAGCTGAGAGGTATGCATGTAACACATTTATTTTTAAAACCATAAAACATCCCTGACCGACCCTGTTAGAATGAAAAGACTGGTGTCAAGACACATCCTGCAAGCTTGTGTATCCGAATTTATTAATTGAGGACTGTAGTACGTTTACAGGGAATTGTTAATAAAATTTCTCAGTCCTCACACCTCACCACGAGGAATGAACTGAAAGACTTACTTCAGCTCTGCTTGCTGCATTCACCCCAATATCCCATACGTCTTCACATCTGACCAGCCATCTTTAATGCTTTCCTCCAGGTTGCTCTTAGCAGCCTGTTAAGCTACGCTACTCGACCAAAGCTATATAAGCCAAATAACTTGAAGCCTAGTCCAAGTAAACTTCTTAATATTATATTTCTTTATTAATACCCAAAACCTGCTGATGAAAAATGCCCTACCATTTGATATATAACAGCACACCTCAACTACTCTGGATTAGCAATAGTACAGCACCAAACTAATCTTATCATTCAGTGTAGAAGATCTGCTGCTTTCATAACTGCACACAAGAGACAATAAATTAAATTCCAACATGGAATTACTATTTTACTATATAATTTATACACAGATCAGCTATCAAAACTACCCACATTAACAAACCACATTGCCCTATGCCTACAGCTACCATAATCTCCTCTTAACGATTTTACAATGAACTACTAGAAACCATATTAAATTAAATAAAATAGAACAACTAGAAATAAATAGCAAAAATGTTACCTGCAGTCATAGCCGGCCTTAGGCATAGTCCAACTAGGTGGCTGCCTAGGGCGCCATACTAGCAGGGGCACTTTTCCAGTATTTCTTTTCTTTTTTTTTTTTGTAGTAAAGAAATGGCTTTTTTAAAATATTTTGAATGAATAGAGGAAAAACTGAAAAGTAAGACAAACTGTGGGGAAAAGGAAGAATCTATAATCTATATGGTGTAAGTAGACAAGGATGGGGGCACTGGGTGTTGTGGAGGGCACTGAGGAGCACTTTTGCCTAGGGTACCAGTTGACCAAAGGCTGACCCTGCCTGCATACCGAAACCCCACATGTGCCTGGTGAACAGGGAAAACTACATGATCCTTCACCAATCTGGTTGCTTAGGTATAGGTAATAGACTCTGTCTGTTCGAAACATCCATACCAAAGAGATAAAATTTCAGTCAAACCTAATTCTGTATAGTCCTCCCAACCCTTTCTCAACTTCCTAACCAGTACTTACAACTTTTCCCTTATCCTACTTCTGCACTCCTGCATACTAAATCTCTCCCTGACTTTAACCCTTAACATAACCTACCAAACAACACCAACCAGGCATATATGTACAAATATGTCTACTTGGCAAATCAATATTTTCATTTATTTCTGTAATGTTTCTGTATATCTATAACATAAAATATGTTTGCATTAGATCCAGTGGCAGATTCAGGAGCTATAGAATTAAAAAAAAAGCTAGACAGTAGGAAGTAAAGTTTCTATATAATCTGCAAATAACAATGTACTTTAGTGATTTGAAAATGTTTAACCTAGCTTAAAAAGTATTGACAAGGACTATTCTCCTAAGCAAAACCTCCTGTCCAGAAGTAGTGTTAAGTTAAAGCAAATGTTCGTCTATTTTTATTCAGAAAAAATGTAGTTATTGTAAATCTTGTGGCTTGTAACAAATCCTAATCTACACACATTTGCAGTTCTTTCATCTTAAGAAAATACATGCTTTTCTGTAATCAGACATTAGCTTTTTGGACTCAACCCCCCTCCCGCAGGAAAAAACATCATCCAGCTTTTAAATCTAAACAGAAATAATTGCCATATATTCTTTTAAACAGAAAAGCAACTATTGGTAGTTTTATTAACTAATGTTTGGACTATGTACTATCAACTGCATTCTTGAAACAGGTCAAATGGAAATTCATTTTATGTAAGAAACTACTTTTTGGACTTGTAAATCAGTCGTGGATAGAAATTTAGTATATCTCTTTTGCTATTAGTAGTGATAGATTCATAGAAACTCTTAGCTAGAATTTTTCTTGATATATTTTCTATTTACATTTTTTTTATTGATTTATTTTTTATAAATTATTTATTGGAAGGCAGGGACCATGATCTCTTGAGCTGCGCTACTACTGCAAATTTATACATGATGATTTGGCTTTAAAACAACACCACTGATACCAGGTAATATGGAATGGTCAGCTAGTCTGAAGAACATATGGTAAGTGTTCACTGCGACCTACTGTACACACAAATCAGCATTATACTGTTGAACTATAGATGACAGGCATCCAAGAATTTCACCAGCCTCAGACTGAGCCCACAGCCTTCCAGTGCAGTTTTGATAACGGTAATTAGAAGCTGAACAAAATAATTTTACACACACAATATTTTCCAGGAGAAGTTTAGGATAGCACCTAAAAGTACCCCCTTAAATGGCTTTATGACATTGCTGCCATCAACTAGTCCAAGCTAACATACCAAAAATACAATTACTGTTTTCCCTTAAAATAAGACAATCATTAAACATGTGTATGGCATCAATAGCTTGAATGTTAACTTTTTGAAAGGTGACAGCTTACAGCTATTAAAGCACCATTCTACAACACATACCCTTAAGCTAATAATAAATAAACTGCCAGATACAAGCATTAAACCTTGAACTGTAAAGCTCTTCATGTTTTAAATAAATAAAATTAAGCCATGTAGTTTGTAAAAATCAAATATGCAAGCACCTTTAAATGTACTCAAAAGAAAGTGTAGAGCAAATGTGTTTAAACAGCTAGATGGCATGAAGAATGCTATCTGACAGCCTACTGGTTTTGTAGAAGGGAGCATTGCATGACACTACAGTGGCAGAGATTATTCCATTTTATTTTTTAACTTTTTTAGACTTAACTGTTTTTTTTTTTCTTGTTTGATACTGTTCTAAGAACTCTTGAGTAAAATATTAAAGATTTTGCTCAGCAATAGGGGGAATGGTTAATACAACAGTTAATGTAGAAGTCTGAAATGTATAGCTAACAGAGTTTGAGACTTTTTTAAGTGAAGACTTGGAGCTGTTGGATAAGTTGTCAGGTGGATGAATACTTGGTAGGCTTGATTTCAGAGAAATAGTCATGTAGTGTATGGTGGGCAGAAACATGGGGGATAACCTGCGGTCAGTGGTGCCATGATGCAGCTACTTTTTGATTTTGCAAATGGCAGGAAGTCAATGTGAGTGGCTCCATGTTATGATCAAGAACTCCTCTACCTGAACTTTGAAAAACTATTTGTGGTAGAATTAGTATTCTGTGTGTGCATATGTGTTGCATATGTATGTGTGTGTGTTTGTGCATGTACACAAATGCTCATATGTGTGTATGTGCTTTTGATAGTGTGCAACTCGAATTGTTCTATGTTATCGTTCCAGTAAGCCGCGGTGGTGCAGCGGTTAGTGTTGTTGCCTCACAGCAAGAGGTTCTCCCATTTGATTCTTGGCTGGAGCACCTTCTGTGTGGAGTCTGCATGTCCTCCCCACAGTTGAGTGACATTAAAGACATGCAGGTAAGTGTGAGCATGAATGGGTATGCCTTCTTTGAAGGTTGGGCGTCTGGCTGGCAACTCGGCACCTTAAAAATCCGCTGTCAATCATTAGCGGACCGGAGTTCCACTGTGGTGACCCCTAACCGGGAAAAGCTGAAAGACTTTTTTACTTCTGCATAGATTCCCATAAAGATGGTTATAGTTTTATGAACATGTGCATAGAGGCATATATGTCAGGGATTAATGACTCATAATTATTTATTTTGTACCCTGTACCAGTTCTGCATGTATAACTCTGTTGCCTGGCATGGTACATGTAGAGGTAAAATGTAATCTCTTTCCCCTAGTAATGCTGGGTCATTAATTTTGGAAACAAATCAGTGGACTAATTAGGTAAAGTGCTGATACTGGTACAGTGAATATTATGTAGCAAACTGATATAGATAGATATGAAAAGTATTATGGGAAGGAGAGAAAGAGAGTGATACAAGAGATGCATTTTGCAGTTGCAAATATTAAATTGTTGCAATAAATCTTTTGATATGGTTGAAACAACATGGAACTGAGATTATCAAATAGATCAAGTTCAAGTGATGATTTATGACTAATGCAGCTGTGGGTAGGTATTTTTTTTTTAAATATTCTTTTTTCTACTTACTGGCCAACTTTATATCAACTTATACTTTACAGACTCTGATATATTTTAAAACTGGTTGTGTCCTTATTCATTCCTTCCTTTTTTCTGGATTATAAGTATATTATTTGTGGTAGTT
The DNA here is from genome assembly GCF_019279795.1 of Protopterus annectens. Lineage (NCBI taxonomy): Eukaryota > Metazoa > Chordata > Ceratodontiformes > Protopteridae > Protopterus > Protopterus annectens. The sequence goes on from NC_056730.1 coordinate 735,834,175, forward strand.
TCTACACTCACAAAATGGTTATGTACATACTGCTTAGGGAGACAAATTGCAGTGGTGGATCCAGGAATTTGCAGAATGGGGGCACAGTCTGGTTAGTTGACTACCGGGGTGGAAGCAAGAAAGTGGGACACTTGGTTTGGTGGTTGTGAAAAGATCACCTTAAGAAGTTCCGACATCACGTCTGGAAAGACATCACTTTACATTCAGTTACACATCATTTTGCTGTGGATGGGGTAGCAGAAAAAAGTAATTCCTGTGCAGCACACAGCACATCTATTTTCAATGCATGCCTGGAAAAGATTTGTTGACCATACCAACTCACATTCTCCTTTCATGGCATAGTGGGCATATGGACTGTTATAAACTTGTAAAGAATCCCACTGAAGGTGGAAACAACCACAGTGAAATCTACTTTCTTATTATGAAACAGAAAATATATACCACAGACACGTTTGGATAAATTAGTAAAAGCTTCATTTAATTGATGTACCAAATAACTAAACTCATAAAACTTTCCTTAGCTGACCATTATGATTTTGGATTCTTTCTCTGGGTTTAAACACAACTAATTTTCTTTAACAAAAGTCCTACTGTATCTTCTTTCCTTTCAGCAAATTCTGGAGTGAGTGAAGGAGGGGGACGCTATGCTGGTCTCTAGGAGTTAAAAAATGCCAATGTTGGTTGTCTTCTTTCTCAAGTCAAAGTTCAATGAAACTATATTTTTGTTACCATGGATGTCCACTCGTTATTCACGGTCATTCCCAACAATGTTGGGATTGAAATGGTAGGTAGCTATTTAAAGAGAGAGTCAGATATTGATGCCTGCTTTTATTAGCTCAAGAAATAATCATGTCGCAGCCAGTGATGTTGTTGTGAGTGAAAGGGTGACTGTTGTGAATCATGGTGTTCACATTTGTGATACCGTAGGCACCACTGGTGATTTGGCGGCTGTGAATAACAGTGGTGAATGTTTGACATCTCCAGTCTCCGATAATCACCAGCTCACATCTAATGATAATGAATCCATTATTGTAGATGATGCCTCTACTAATCCACAACCCAGTTCATATGTTACATCTCTTTCAGAACCTGTTGTCAGGAGCAAGACTCATAGACCTGTTGTTACATTAGATGCTGCAGGAGCCCATGCAAGCCATGTAGGGGGTACCTCCAGCAATACAGTTTACAACATCCAACATCCTTTTCCCATCAGATTCGAACAAAGAGAGGAGAGGGTGCGATTGACAAGCAGAGGCAGACAGAAAAAGAAGTTATCGTTAGATCGATCAACAAACCGGGACATCAAGAAAATGTGGGAAGGGAGAGGGAAAACATAATATTCAACATCTCTTCACATGCTTTGACAATAGATGAGATTAATGTTTTGTCCATGGGTCTTTCGTTTATTCCCACAGTGCAGAGTAATTTTGAAGAAACTTTACGAGATTTCAAGTTATATGTTCGTAACCTCTCTTTGAGGATAGCATTTAAGAATTATAGTGGTCCATCGATGGTCAACAGCTTTAAGAAACCCAGCACATATACACCACCCCTACACCCCCTATTGGCAGCCTTTAGTAAAATGGTTGAAGATGATTTGTATAAGATGAGAAACAGTAGGAATGCTCACCCTAAGGGTAAAAATAATTTGACATTCTTGCAGAAGGCAGCATTAAATACTCTGTGTAATGACACCACTATTGCTATTAGGCCAGCTGATAAGGGAGGTGGAATAGTCATAATGGACTCTTGTAAATATTCCAACAGTATGATCACAATGTTAAGCGATGTGAAATTTTATAAACCCATTGAGTCAGATACAATAAAGGTGTATATACAGAGGATACATTCCTTGCTGGAGGATTTCCTCCATAGAGATGTCATAGACATTTCTTTGTTTTCTTTTCTTGATGTTCCTCACCCACTAGTTCCACTTATACATGGACTTCCAAAGATCCATAAAGATGCGTCTAACCCACCCCTCAGACCCATTGTGGCAGGTAGGGGTTGGTCGACAGAACCTTTCTCACTTTATATTGAGAGACATCTAAGACCAATAGTGGATGCCAATGATTTTGTCCTTAGAGACACTAAACAATTTTTATTGGATCTGTATGACCATCTCAAGGGAGTTTCTGGGGACCAAGGCTATATTTTTGTTACCATGGATGTCCACTCGTTATTCACGGTCATTCCCAACAATGTTGGGATTGAAATGGTAGGTAGCTATTTAAGGAGAGAGTCAGATATTGATGAAGGGAAGATTGATTTATTAATGATATTTTTGGAGATTGTCCTGGAATCCAATGTATTTTGCTTTGAAGGACAATGTTATTTACAGAGAGATGGCGTGGCTATGGGCACATCTTGTGCCAATAGCTACGCCAACCTTTTTATGGCTGAATGGGAGTATAGATATATGCTCCGGTTTCCCAGTTTTGCCCAGTCAGTGTCTTTCTATAGACGTTTTGTAGATGACCTGTTCCTGTTATGGAGAGGTTCACCAGATGAATTGGATGCCTTTGTAACAGAGATGAACCTCTGTACTGGTTATCTTCGGTTTAGCCATGAGGCCTCCACTACCAAGATACCATTTTTGGATATTTACATTGAAAAGTTGGCCAATGGCTCTATAATTACAGGGCTTTATAGGAAATCGTGTCATAAGAACACATTACTACACCATTACAGCATGCATCCAGGCTTTGTATATAACAATATCATTAAGGGGCAGGCCATGAGGGTATCGAGATATAACCCTACCAAAACAGGATATAAGAATGATTTGTATGATTTAAATCAAAGGCTTTTTACACGCGGCTATAGAGATGGTGATATGGCTTAGATACCTTGAGGTCAGGTAAAGCGGCTCCCTATTTTTCAGACCGAACAGTGATTGGTAGTGAAGGTGATGTGGTGCAAGGCACTAAAGATCTGAGATATGATCAAGTGGCCTTCTCTATCTTTTATACCAAAGATGTTGGTTACATCAGGGATGTCATTAGAACACACTGGGACATTTTATCTGTAGATCCAGATGTTAAAGAAATACTAGGGAGTGTCCCTAGTTTTAGGTATAAAAATAAAAAGAATTTTAAGAGGATCCTTTGTGACAGGAAGACTGTGACGAATGATGTAACATCAATAACCTTTGGCACCAGTAGGTGTGGACACTGTAACTTCTGTCAGTATATAGACAGTGATCCAACCTTTGTCCATCCTACTAATTCACGTTCATATACCTTTAAAGTTAAAGGTGATTGTATGTCTAAAGACGTGGTTTATTTGGTGACTTGCGGGGCCTGTGAGTCTTTCTACATTGGGAAGACTAATAGAAGTTTAAGGGATAGGATGCGTGAGCATATGTATAGTATTAGAACGGCATCTAAGGTCAATGCGTTAGCAAAACATGTAACAGAACAAGGTAGCACCCATACGTTTAGTTTTAAGATTATAGAAGAGATCATTGTAGGCAATCGTGGCGGAGATGTTAGAACATATACAGAGAGTAGAGAGAATATTTGGATTATGAGGTTAAGGTCAGATTCCCATCCAGGCTTGAATGCTAAGGTGTCGGTCAAACCTTTCCTTAAGATGAGGAGACTAAGAGTCTTTGATTAAAATCCTTACATCTTATGCTGACATGTTCTTCTATAAGTATATTTTATTACATTTTTACTTACATATACTTTTTATACATATATTTTATATATTTTTTCCTTGTCATCTAATACAATGCATGAGTGGAGTCTGCATGTCCTCCCCACAGTCGAGTGACATTAAAGACATGCAGGTAAGTGTGAGCATGAATGGGTATGCCTTCTTTGAAGGTTGGGCATATGGCTGGCAACTCGGCACCTTAAAAATCCACTGTCAATCATTAGCAGACCAGAGTTCCACTCTGGTGACCCCTAACCGAGAAAAGCTGAAAGACTTTTTTTACTTCTGCATAGATTCCCATAAAGATGGTTATAGTTTTATGAACATGTGCATAGAGGCATATATGTCAGGGATTAATGACTCATAATTATTTATTTTGTACTCCCTATCAGTTCTGCATGTATAACTCTGTTGCTTGGCATGGTACATGTAGAGGTAAAATGTAATCTTTTTTCCCCTAGTAATGCTGGGTCATTAATTTTGGAAACAAATCAGTGGACTAATTAGGTAAAGTGCTGATACTGGTACAGTGAATATTATGTAGCGAACTGATATAGATAGATCTGAGAAATATTATGGGAAGGAGAGGAAGAGAGTGATACAAGAGATGCATTTTGCAGTTGCAAATATTAAATTGTTGCAATAAATCGTATGATATGGTTGAAACAACATGGAACTGAGATTAGCAAATAGATCAAGTTCAAGTGATGATTTATGACTAATGCAGCTGTGGGTAGGTATTTTTTTTTTAATATTCTTTTTTCTACTTACTGGCCAACTTTATATCAACTTATACTTTACAGACTCTGATATATTTTAAAACTGGTTGTGTCCTTATTCATTCCTTCCTTTTTCTGGATTATAAGTATATTATTTGTGGTAGTTTCTACACTCACAAAATGGTTATGTACATACTGCTTAGGGAGACCAATTGCAATGGCGGATCCAGGAATTTGCAGAAGGGGGGCACAGTCTGGTTAGTTGACTACCGGGGTGGAAGCAAGAAAGTGGGACACTTGGTTTGGTGGTTGTGAAAAGATCACCTTAAGAAGACATCACTTTACATTCAGTTACACATCATTTTGCTGTGGATGGGGTAGCAGAAAAAAGTAATTTGTGTGCAGCACACAGCACATCTATTTTCAATGCATGCCTGGAAAAGATTTGTTGACCATACCAACTCACATTCTCCTTCCATGGCATAGTGGGCATATGGACTGTTATAAACTTGTAAAGAATCCCACTGAAGGTGGAAACAACCACAGTGAAATCTACTTTCTTATTATGAAACATAAAATATATACCACAGACACGTTTGGATAAATTAGTAAAAACTTCATTTAATTGATGTACCAAATAACTAAACTCATAAAACTTTCCTTAGCTGACCATTATGATTTTGGATTCTTTCTCTGGGTTTAAGCACAACTAATTTTCTTTAACAAAAGTCCTACTGTATCTTCTCTCCTTTCAGCAAATTCTGGAGTGAGTGAAGGAGGGGGACTCTATGCTGGTCTCTAGGAGTTACAAAATGCCAATGTTGGTTGTCTTCTTTCTCAAGTCAAAGTTCAATGAAACTTGAATTGTTTTTAGTTCGATGTTTTCCAAGTTCATGGCCATCTGAATTTGAGTAATTTCTTCTTCCAACACATGTTCTTTGACAGTGACCTTCTGTCCTGTTGAACTTCAGCTTGGATTGCAGTCACCCTAACTTCAGCACTGGGGAAATAGTTCTAATTTGGAGAATGCAGTACTTTCTACAAGTGTGTTTTATAATTGGAATAGTCTCTGTAGCAATTCCCATTTTTGGGACTTGAATATAAGCTGACATTTTCCCAATACAATTGCTGCTACCTTGTTTTCCGCAGCTGCTGGCAACTTAAATGCAGCAGTGTTACATTATCATTTTGCCAGATTTTAAACAATTCGGCTGATGGTTCAGCCTTATTAAGAAAGCTTTCTGTGTCCATTTAGCTTCACTGTTCAGGATGTTTGGTGTAGTTAGTTAGAGAACACATCATTGTACATGTTAGTGATGTTGGTGTCCTGGTTAACTATATTGTCTTTGGAGCAACTGAGTTCTGCAGTGGTACTACTCTAACTCAATTCTGCGATCTTTTCTCTTCTGTTTGTCAGGTTTTCTCTATTTTTTTCTTCAGTCATGTCCATTTCTATCTGGAAGTTTCCCTTAATACAACTCATGTTCCTGAACATATCTGTTCACCTTTTGTTGTCTTCCATTTCTTTGCATTGCTCATGTATACATCCCTCCTGAACTTCTCTTGCTATCATGTATCAAACTCTGCATTAAAGTTTTACATAATGTACCTGCTCTCATTATCTTGACAGATCCTTTTTTCCTCAGCCACTTCTAAAGCCTTCACAAACAGTCATTTTGCCTTCTTAATCTTCTTTCTATTTAGAATTAATTTTTGCCACTTCTTGGGTAATATTTCAAACTTCTGTCCATAGTTCATGGACTCTGTCCAGCATGCCTAATCCCTGACTACTGATACTTCTCTTACTTTCTATGCTGCCTGTGGAGTAGATTAATTCTGTGATGGTAGTACTCTGACTTCTCTGATGGTACTTCTATGAATTGATATGTTGCCTGTGGAGTGGATAACCTATGGTGGTAGAGCTCTGATTGACTACGTTGCCTGTGAAGCAGATTACTGGTATTTATCTTCCTTTCTGTGTTGCCTGGGGAGTAGATGACTTCTGCGATGGTAGTACTCTTGACTTCTCTGATGGTACGTTCATGAATTTCTATGTTGCCTGTGGAGTGGAAGACTTTTATGATGGTAGAGCTCTGACTGACTACTGGTACTTCTTACTTTCTATTTTGCCTGGGGGAGTAGATGACTTCTTGGATGGTAGTACTCTGACTTAATTAGTAGTCTGACTTAGTCAATATGTTATACCATCTAAAGATATGTAGAAAACTATACATGACAGGAGAGAAAGTCTAACAAATTTTTTGTGAGTGTAACACTAAGCATTTCGTGATGGCCTCTACGTTCTCATATGATACTGTAGTATATGTCACAAGCTTCATCATACTACTGTTTGATTCTTAAGTGGATTAATAAGTAGCATTCTTCTTGGATGTCTTTCTGCAAATAAATTGATTACTGAGGAGTAGTTTATCGGGATGTCCCTATGCATGAACAGCAACACTAAACTGTTAAGGCGGTCTTGTCCAATGGTACTCCAGAGTTCAAACTTTATCAGTTTTAAGGCTGAATTAGCCCTCTCTACTCCAGCAGTTGTGACTGGAGTGAGCAAGAGTGTATTTAATACAAAGGAAATGTTTGGGAACATTTTGACATTTGTTTGCAAATAGGTCAGCTTTAAATCATTTGGCAGTGCAGAATTGTGCGATATAGCCTCTCATGTCCTTTTCCACAGTCTGAGCTCTTGGTGGAATGTTGTCGGTGAAGGCAAGTCAAAAATATTTTTAAGTGAACTCTCTCTATCTAATGTTAAGCTGTTCAAGTTGATGGAATTAATGAGAGTCCTTGAATAGCTATTGATGCCATTGTTGTGAATCGTCTGGACAGTTCATGAATGAAGTGATCCAGAAAGGGAATAAAAATTGCTCTTTCCCAGTACTCTTCTGAAGTCTCTCCAGCAACATTGTTCCTCATAGTCTGTTTGCTACAGACACGTGGAAGGGGTAATTCAGTATTATTGCAGAAGCTCCCCATTTCTGACATATCTCTGAAGATATTCCTAAACTCATTCTCAATGTTTGCACGAACAGCCTGCAGCTCTTGAAGCACACAGCTGACTTGCTCATATGCATACAGTACGTCTTGTGACGATCCTTGCAGAAGTTTGCTAAGGGGCTTAGTAATGCCAAACAAGAACCTTGCTGACTGGAAGGAAACAATAAAGCAAGACTTAGTAATTGAACTGTAAAGTCCACTGGCATCTATCAAAGCTTTTCCATCCCAATGTGGCCTTCTGTTATTCATAATATTGTCTAAACAGTGAACGAGTGCTTCATACATATGATAGAAGTCATCAAAGGCTGTATGTCTCTCCACCCATCTGGTCTCACACAGCAACTTAAGCTTTTGTTTTTCTATAGGTTTTTTGCCACTTGCCTTTTGCTGTAAATTTATATACTGTACTGATTCCTCTAGACATCTTTGCCTTTTTGGGGAGTATTTGAAAAACAAACCAACTTCCTTCACTATATTTAACATTATTCGTACTTCTGGAACTTGGAAAGCCTTTGAAAGTACGAGGTTCAGCTTGTGACTAGCGCAATGGAAATAAATAGCATGTGGTACTCTTTCTTGAAACAAAGCTGCACAGCCTTTCTGTGCTCCAGCCATGTTTCCAGCACCATCGTACCCTTGAGCTCTGCAGTGGTCAAGATTCAATGTTAACTTTGTTAGGCATGCAACCAACTTATTGCAGATCTCCTATCCAGCCACAGATTCACAGGCAATAAACTCTATGAATCTCTCCACAGGATGGCCATTCTTCACATACCGTACTACTACTCCAAGCTGTTCCCAGTTGCTTATATCTGCAATTTCATCTGGTTGGATGGAATAAAAGGATCCAAGAGGCTGTTGTTTAATATCCTTGATTATCTGCTGTTGAATGTATTCTTTAATACAGTCTAGCAATTCATTCTGCACTGTTTTTGAAATATATGTTGCATTCTTTTGGCATGTCAGCAAGTAGGCTTCTAACTCTCTGTCACCAACACCAATTTGGAAATCGACTAGAGATCTGAAATTTCCTTTGTTGGTTGTAGAGTCAAATGTGCAATCATCTCTATGTCCACGAAGTGCTATCCCTTGCCTTCCACAGTACTCCAGACACTTTATAATAGAGGTTAGTAGAGCTCTGCTTTTGGCCACCTGCAGCTGTGAAGCATTTGAAATTGCAAAGTCCACTCTTTGACTTGGATTGTCAAAGATTCGGAAAGCATGTGATTTTGCCTCAGATTTCTTGTGATAATGTCATTCTGAATGTCGCTGACTATCAGCTTTGGCATGCTTCCAGTTACAGTATAGCTGCTCAATGAATAACTTGGCACATTCTGTCTGTGCTGGTGTTGGAAATAACACACAGGCTAAACAATACAGCCCATCTTGTTTCACTGAATATGCCAGAAAATTAAACTGGTCTAGCCATGACAGCTGACATTGGCGAAGGGAGCTTCCTGATTTTCTTCTTTTGTCTGTGAAGTCTTTGAGTGGAAAGCGAAAACCGTCATGTGGTTTGCAATGATTTATGACAATGACTTTCTCCTTATCTGCAGCATTAGTACATGTGATGCACTCACTAATATCTGTCAGTGAACACTTTGTGGCACTGACTTCATCCGAATGCCTCTTACTGACTTCACTAACAGTACTTCTCTCACTTTCTATGTTATCTGTTAAACTGCTGACTTCTGTGACAGTACTATTGTCACTGACTTCTCTGATGGCACTACATTCATTTACCATGTCTTCTGTGTCAAACAGACATGACTCTGACTGCTGGTTAAAAAAACAAAAACAAATATGAAGAGGAAGATAACTTCTTTAACAGTACAACAAATACAACTACATTTGCCTCCATTGAACAGCGTACTATTACACACAAAAAAAGTTTCACTAATTAAAAAAAAAATAGGGAAAGACTCTATACACTGGATGCCTGCAAACCCACAAAAGAAATGCAAAGTGTACAACATGGATTATTAAGATGTTCTATCTCACTGATGAGCTCCTGACTTCATATAAGACTTTGACTACGGTACCTTTCAGTTCATTTTCCATTACATATCTGACTTCCTTTCAAGACTAAAATGAGTAAAACTTATGAATACTCTCATTCAAAATCCTAGACAAATACTTTAGCACAGGAAATAGTGTTATACACATCTGAACTATCTAACAATCATCCTGAGAATAGGACATAATTCTGTACTTTGGCACTACTCTCACCCACAATGACTTACCCTCAGAGACTGAACCGTCTCCGTGTTTTATGTCCTTTCTGAAAAATTTGAAGAGAGACTGTTGATGTAGTTCTCGCTTGGCTCCTGAAGACATAGCAACACTTTCTCTTGACATAATGCAGCCGATTTCAATACAAGAAATAACTGCTTCTGTTATCTAATGTACAAAATAAAACAGTGTCAAGTACTAATGACTTAGCCAATGGCCACAACAACATGTGTTCATTATGCTGAAGAAAGAACGCATATAAAACACTTCACAAATTAATGCATGATCTGTTCTTTGCTTTGGCATGTTGCAATTGCTTTACAAAACTGTCTGTCCGTGGGTGCTATACTTCTATCAGCCTACAGACATCCTGGCATTACACAGCATTTTCTGGACAAATAAATGGCATAGGAAAAACTGTAAGCATTTTGTAAGCAGTGACAGATATCACAGTAAAGAATACTTCCCAGTCTTAGCATTGCTATTTGTACATTGTGATAATTCCACATTCACAGTCTTTCTATAAATGTTACTTTCACAAATTGCATATCTTGAGACTGTATAACCCAGAAATATATTGTTCATTTTTGTTAATCTAACATAAGCTGTAACATGACACCCAGAAATTCCTCTGAGCAGATGAGCCCCCAAGCCTTTCTGTGTTGGAGGGAAGCATTGTAGCCTATCAGTGGGAGTGGTAAGCACTAGGTAGCCTATCTACCACAAGATCTAGGTACAGCTTCTTAGTTTTAGCACTTGAATTTGCTTATTTGTGCTCAGCACTTGTTTACAACTTGTTGTTAGCACTAAATAAGTTACAAATTACTACAGCACTCAGCCTTCCTCTTTACCTAGAGGAAAACAGTTTTTGTACTTACGTTCCTCACTTGCTTAGAGAAAAACAGCTCTTATATTCACTTTCCTCACTTGTCTAGAGGAAAGTAGTTTTTTATTCAGGCATGTCCAAGGGTCAGCTCCCAGTGTTCTCTCCTGTCTATCTGATGAATCTGGGCATCTTGGGGCAATGTAGCAATAGCCTCATGTACACAGACAACCCTCTCCTCCTACCACCCAACACCACAACCTGTGAGAGATGCACTTATACAACCAAACTGGAGGTAAAGCTCTCTCCAACCAAGACTGCACTTGACAGTCAAGAGGACAAGGTAAACACTTGCACCACACCACACTTATCACATAGTCCCACTAAACCAACACCACCAAAATCCAGACACAGAAACACAAAAACATTCACAGCAGCTCTCATCATCCAGATGGGGGAGTCACTGGGATACAAATCTATCCCACCAACAAGTTCTATTAATGTCACAGTCCAGGTTGAGACCTTGCGTGCCAGTTGTGCGAGTTTTGTTTGACTTACGGATATGCAGCAACTCCATCAAAGCTGAGTCTGGAAGGCCTTGTATGCCACACAGGTCACCTCTGAGCAGTCTGTAGAGGGACAGGGCTTTTAGCCTATCTGTACAGGATAGGCGCTTTAGATCCTAGATTTTCCTGATCAGGAATTTATGTAGTCTCTCCAACTGTTGCATGTGCCTAGCAAGGTGAATGCCGAAGGGAGCATTGTACTCAATAATGTGTCTGATAAGGGAGGAGTACAGGGATGTTATGACCTCCTTGTTCCTGGATGAAATACCCTTATTTATGAGGTGGGCCATGTAGGAAGCCTTCCATACAGCGGAGGCAACATGGTGGTCAAAAGTCAGGTTGCTATTGACCTGGGTGCCTAAGTCCCTCACGACTGACTGCATGCTTAGTACGTTGTAATTAAAGTGATAATTAATGGGGACACCATTTTCCCCAAAGGGGATAATGATGCATTTCTTGGCATTCAGTTTGAAGCTATGCTTCTGGCACCAGTCATTAGTTTGGTTAAGGCCCTCTTGGAGAATGTTGACATTACTAGGAGAATTTATGACAGTGCCCAGCTTGCATTCATCTGCAAACTTGGTCAGCCACCGACCACTGGTTTTGGCTTGCACCTCAGAAAGTATATCCCAAACAGTAGAGGCCCCAAGACTGATCCCTGGGGTCCAACGTTTGTTACTGGTCTACTACTAGAGGTGGCTTCCCCTATTTTGACTGAGTGGGTTCTATCCGTGAGCCAGTTAGTGTCCATTTGGTAACAAATGGGTTGCTGTCTATCCAGGAGAGTTTATCTATTGTGCCAAAGTAGGGAATAGTGTTGAAGACTTTGGCTAGGCCAAGGTAGGCAGTGTGCACTGTTCTGCTCTCATCTATGGCTTTGGTGACTGTTTCGAAGAAGGTGACTAAGTTTAACAGGCATGATCTCCCTTTGACAAAACGGTTTCTTATTTGACCAACAAATTTTGGCATTTCAGGTACTGCTCTAGAACAAATGTCCTGCTTTACTCAAGCTCCTTACACAGCATGATCACATGCAACATTTTTTACTTTCAAGAATTCCACCAAATTTAGGGAAAAGTAACCCAAAGTCTACCTTGTAGCCAACTGGAATAAACTCCCTCATGAAATTTGACAATCTTCAGCAATTTAAGTAAGCTTTCAAAAATATTGCAAATATAACACGATTACTCTGCAATGCAGCTGAATAAAAACTGCTCTAAATTGTCATCCAATACACTTATCTTCTACCAAACTAAGCAACAATTAAATGTTTTAACATTCCATTTAAGTGCGTTCTCTAAACACTTCATAGCAATCAAATGTATTATTTCTCACAATTAATGGTTTGTATTTCCTCATTGATTATTCACTATAAAGTACAGTTTTCTGTGATGTGCATTTATAATTTGGGATTTGGTATCCTATATATTTAATTTTCTGTTCTGTACAATATATTATATAACAAATTCTCAGGTTTATTGGTAGATAATAGCATACCAGCCAATTATCTTCTCCTGAATTCAGATACCTGGCCAACCTCCCTCCGCAGTTCCCTCTCCCCTTGGAGCCACTGTATCTTGGGGGGGGTATCCTGAAGATGTAACCTATCAAGGATAGAAGACCCCTTGACCATCTAAGCTATAACTTCCCACAACTGAAGTTGAGGAGCACATAAATTGGGGGACTGTTACACTACAGCTATCTGGGGTTCTCTTTAAGCTCTACATCCCTACTAATGTACTAGTTTGTCACCTAAATGGGCATGCAACAACACTGCAAAGTAAATCCCTCTACCTCTTTTCCTGTTCAGCTCATCATGGCCTGGTTATCATTCCAAGATGGTTTTGCACTATCGACTTTACATTTTCTTTAACTTCTTTTGCTTAGGATTCTCTGTTTGGCCACACAGCCAGTGGACTCCATCTCTTAGATTTCACCCCTCCCCCCTTATGTAGATTCTCTATATAAATATCCTATGCCTAAAAGAACCAACTTTAAAGTGTCAACACAAGAAGGGGTCTAATGGTCATCAAAGGAAGAAGGGGTCTAATGGTCATCAAAGGGTTAGCGATGGAAGCAAGAAAAACACCATCAAATGGGACTAAAACACTGTACTGATAATAACCCATAAACGATGCATATAATTTAACTAATAAATGAAAGCCAGCAATACATATAATTAACAATATTCCATTACATTAAATGCAAACTGATATCAGGTGCAATGAAAGCGGAAATGAAAACTGAAGCACACCCTCCAAAATCAGTAATTTTGATGACTAAGTGTTGCCAGAAATATCTGTACTCAGACATAATGCTGCTGTGATACCAAAAATCAAAGATTACTGAGCATTCTAAACAAATAACTAAACAGCACTGCATTATAAATGTATATGAATAACTATGTGTATTTTTATATAACAATGTCTTAATAATTATTTGCATTACACAATTGACTTTATGGATACAAATGTAAAATAGGAGGAACAGTATTCTGTCTCAGGTTGTTCATGAACTAAACCAACCTTACTTATGCGACTCTTTTAGAAAAGAACATCAAATGCCATTAGGATACTCTGACTGAAAATAACCCACTATAAAAATGTCCATTAAAGCAAGGGCGTATTATATACAGGAACATACTACCAAAATAAAACAAATTATTTATATCAGCTAATGTCTTAGTCTTACTGTATACATCACGACGATTCATTAAACATCCACACACAATAAACTGCTGAGAGAACATATAACTATTTTGCTGTTAATAAATTACATTTTATCCAGAGCTTACATATCAAGAACTTTATTTAAACCAAAAGAAAACTGAGCGTTTGAGTGCGAAATCCGACCTTACATTTACTACAGTGAAGACACACACATGATTCAGAGTCTTGCGATAATAAATAAAGTTGACTCATTTTCATTATAAAGTTAGCCTTATAATAAGGCTGTTTAGATATTAAACACATAGCCAAACCTACATAAGTTTTTATGCTAATTGTATTGTCCCATATTTAAGACCTTTGCTTCTTTTGCTATGATATTTAATGCTCAAGACTGACTGGTATGGACCAGACAACAAGGATCAGTAGATGGCAAGACACCAAAGGAAATAAAGGTGCCGCATACCGTCTTCCACATGGTCAGCTGCTATTTAGCGTAACCACATTGCATTTTAGGCACACCTCCTTTTCATGTAACTGTTTTAAAATAAAGGGAATAGTTATCATGATCTTATAAGTGACACCTTAAAAAGACTCAGCGGCTCCAACTATGTCCACCAGCACCCTGCACATGTTCTTCTCAACTGGCAGTCACTTCCATCATTTAACTTGATTTCTACCTCACCAGTACAGAAGCTAAGCCAAGAAAGAAACTCTTAAACTTCTCAGAATTTGGACAGCCACACAACTTACTGCAGACATAAATAAATGAAAATTTGCAAAATAAATAAAACAGCAGTTGGGTTTGTTGGATGGTATCACATACCTGCCTGTGAACTGACAGTGTCTGCAGACCATGTCAAAAGAAGAATTTTTCACACGCACACAGAGAAACAACTGCCGAGTCCCTATGTCACTTTTTTTTTCTTTACATGGGATTGGGGGCTCATAATGTGTTGAAGAATCCAGCAGACTTCCCTCAGAATTACTTTAACCAAATATAACCAAACTCTGTACAATTGGTTCCAAACTTAGCTCTTTTGTACAGAAAGTTGTTGAGTGACAAGTTGCATTTCAGTCTTGCGCTAACGGGTATCTTAGCGGTTTCTCATTGGTCGCAAGTACAGAGCTTTGACCAATCGAAACAGAGAAAATTGCACCCCAGCAAACTTTGCATATTTACAGTAATATATACAATAATTGGACAGTTATAAAGTAAATCATTCAGCGCCGCTGATATCATTTGTAAATTTCCTCAGAAATGTTAGGTAAATTGAATCAGGATTAGAAATTATACCAGCGCTGAATAACTTCATCCTAAATAACTCCGTACTGTACCCTAAAGACACTGATCATGTCCTTTAATTGCTGTAGTATATAATGTGGCTGGCAGAGCTGACATATGTGTCTGTTTAAACAATTGCGTAGTAACTACTGCACTTTGTACACAGCATACTTAAAAAGACAAGCTTACTCATCTGAAATAAGTCACCCTTTTATGTTGTAGAGAATAATGATAGAAAGCAGACGGTTGAGTTTCGGACTTCATATCCTCAGAAAAATGCATACGAACACAAATTAAAGACTGCTGGCAAGCTTAGTTCAGTTATTTAATAAGGTGTGTACCTTTAACTCTTGTTTTGGAGCAATTAATCAGTAAACCAATGTTACTGCTGAAGGAGATATAGCAGTTAAAAGAGATTAATTCATCTGAGTCTATTTTTATAGATTTTAAGTGCGGGTACTAGGCAGTGGTTATAAGCAGAAGAGGACATTAAAACATGAATTGACGAGGACACCCCGATATAATCTCTGCTTTTAATTCATTATGATATTCAGGTAGAGTATCCCACTGTTACTTCAGTACCACTTAAGATACTCTCGTTACACTCTTAGGATTACCACCACCTTTCCAAAGCACAACGAGGTACTTTTTATGGAAACGCAAGGTTTTGCAGGACAAACTATAAGCGGCGTACGCAGCTTCACTTTTCCAAGTTTATATTATATATACATATAATTTCAGGACACTTGCCATTTTTCTTTTTCTTTCTTTTTTCGTAGGATGCATCTGCTCAAATTGGGATCTGTCCTGCATAAAGAGGGACAGGAGATAACACTAACACTTTACTTTGAAGCAGATGTGCAGAAAATACTGCAGAGCTATTCAGGACAAAACACATAGGTCTCAACCTTCTGTGGAACCCCACCTTTCCCAATGTGGAACAAATGGGAAAAACGTGGAACACATATTAACATCTTCAACTAGGAGGATCGCAGAATGTTTAACTATGTCATTTTTTACTTATAAAGAGTGATTTTGATTAATACAAGTCTGCGTTATTTAACGTGGATTAACTGGTTACAAAACACACTTAAATGTGTGATATGCCCTTTCAATATGGAACAGCTTAGGAGCATGGACTTAAGAGTCACAACGAAGTACACTTGAAAGACATGTGTCTCAGAATGGACTCAATTCTTGGAGTACTGCAGACTTGATTAACGCAACAATACTCTTTAAGTTCTGCTATTTATTAGAATGGGGGAAGGGGTGGGGAAGATGCCGTTGGCGGTAAATTACCTGCTGTCATGTGAGACAGCCTTTTCCTTGAAAGCTTTTTCTGAAGAGGTTTTTTTTTTCTAGTTTTCGCAAGGCTATAGTTTGCCTAATGGTTCATATAATATATATTTTGTACTGGAGCTTCATGCTTTTAACTTCTCTATCCACTTATCTTTTAAAATGTACACGGCTTTCAAAATATTGGCCCATAGCCTTTAGGAAAGGGCACATTATTTTCAACTGCTGCCACTTAATCTTAAAACTGCATTTTTATTGGTATGCTCTTATCCCATAAGCATGCTTTGTAAACCTTTATATAATATACATATTAGTTTAGACAGTTGCAAGCATTCCAGGCTGTTTTTGAGTCATAAACCTTCTTGGAGGTGTTTAGAAATTTCAAAAACTACCCTTTCGTGTGTAGATTATGCGTATGCCTTGCGACACCCCTTTTTTGCCAAGGGTAATGTATTACTCTAGCCACTTCTACATTTGTAAGAGCAATATTTAAAATCTTTCCCTGTTTGGGGGCCTTTTGTCCTCCATTTATTTTAGGCTTTGTCCAGGTTTTGTGCTCTAAATGGTATGATAACAAGCACCACTTACTTCTGGAGCCAGAAAAGAAGGTGATTTGAACCAACAGAATATGATAATAACTACTCTTGTGTTTTTAAAACACAGAGTAGTTGAATACTAGCATATTCTGTTGTGTAAAATTTATAACTAAGAGAGAGTCCTGGACTGGTACTTTACACTTTACAAAATGGTTAAGCTACAACTTGCTCCAAAAATAAAAAGATGACTTATTAGTTTAAAAAATCTAAATCGGGGACATCACTTTATTAAAATCATTCCCACTATGGGCACATAGTTCTACTATCCCCAAGTTTCAGTAATGCCCCCAATTTTGAATTGAATTTTAGCTTTGCCCACCTTAATGTACTACTACTTCATCAAATATTGATTTGGTCAAGATTTCCATACTTGACAGAAATTGTAAATCAAACAGGGGCTCTTTGGTACAAACATTAAAAAAAAAAAAAAGAAAAATACCTCTCTCAGACTTGTTGATGCAAGCAGTGAGTTTGTTGCTGGAGTTCAAACTCTGAAGTCACTGCTGACTTATTGAATTTATTATTTCGCAAGTTTCACAATGCTCTCTGAAGTTTTTACCAAAACGTGCCTTACTCAACTACAACAGAGATATATTTGGAGGAGCAATTGAGGAGATTATAAAATCACCTGAGTCTGCAACCTCCAATCGCTTCTCCGATGTATTTGAGTTAGGCATGACTTTTCACAGCATTGATTGGTTGAAAGGAACCCAAAATTAAAAAATGTACAGTACGATCCACGTTTTTTTTTTTTTTGAACTGTCATGGAGACATTGATCATATATGGACTCCATATATGATTTTGTCTCCATGACAGTTAAAAAAAAAAAAAAAAAAAAAAAAACGTAACCGGAAAATGTAAAGGGTACATTTAAAAAAAATGAAGAACAAAGGTTCTAATGGGCAAAAGGAGCCAGCCTGCGCCCATGCCTAAATCCACCACTGAATTGAACATAACCATTTTTGAAAGATATATCCATTGAATCACTCTGATAATCTTTGTCTATTTTACTACTTAATTTGAAATGTGCATTAGGCTAAATATACAACAAATGGTAATGGAGCCAGTCCTTACAAGGGCCAGATCCAACCCAAGGCGATCTAGGCAGCTGCCTAGTTCCCAGTTTTGGCTGAAGTGCACTGGCCAGCATTAAAAAAATTCTTGATTTTCTACCATCCCTAAAAAAATACAAAATAAAATAAAAAAGTATCAGCCAGACAGGTCTGCCATCTTGCACTCACTTCCAGTTAATCAACATACACATGCAGTTTCATGCACGCACAATGAATCAACATGTATGCACAGACTTTCTCTTCCAATCAAATGGTCTGCTACTACCTTAAATAAATAAGAAATAAAATAAAAAAAAATATCATCCAAAGAGGTCTTCCATCAACTCACATACACTTCCAATACATCAGCACACATACTTACATGCACACATAATCAGCCAGCAGGCACGCACATAAGTTTCTCTTTCTCTTCCAATCAAATGCTCTGCTCTTACACAGTAAGTATGTCTGCTGCATTCTGCTCTAGCACAGGAGATTTGAAGCACAGAACTGTTTAAGCAACTGTCCAGATGAGCTGAAACATCAACAGGTGTCCTTAGTGAATGGGAGATATGAAGCCCTGGGGATACATTAGGGAGATAAAGCACTGTGGCTGCTTTTAGCCAGCAGATGTCATTAACAAACAGGAGATATGAGCTGCATTCAGGTAGATATGAAGCCCTATTCAGGGGAATTGAATTTTGGTCTGCTAGTAAGTCTGTGTGTGCATGTGTGTGTGTGTGTGTGTGTGTGTGCGCGTGCGCGTGCGTGTGCGTGTGTGTGTGTGTGTGTGTGTGTGTGTGTGTGTTCATTAAGTAGAAACTTGATATGAAGAAACTACTCTGTCATGATTACAGAAAATTCAGGTAAGTACTGGGTAATCAATCACTGGAGTTTCATTGCTCATAAAATACATGTTTTTTTAACCTTTCAAATCCTAGGAGCACTATCTGAGTGACTTGCTCAAATTCACACAATAGGAAAATAGAGCTAGAAAGAATCAAACCCTGCACCCTCGAGTACAGGAAGCAGCTCATTAGGAGTTGATAACCCTTTCCACTGCACCAAGTGTCAGACCTTCCATAGATTTGTCATTTTCTGATAAATCATGGAAGGGAAAAGCCACTCAATAATGCTAGTCGTTTGTTTCATACTTATTGTTCAGAAAATGTTTTTCAAGTTAATTGTAGTTGTCTGACACTTAAGGTTCTGAGCTACTAACAAAGTGCTTCCTGTAGTCAAAAGTACAGAGTTTGAATCCTTCCACCTCCATTTGCCTACTGTGTGCCTTTGACAAAGTCCACTTAGACAGTATTCTTGGGTCATCCTTGAAAATGGACACTTTGTGCATTGAGTTTACCTGATTAGCAAGTAGAAAAAAACATGGTATTTAATACCTGTGCCTTTGTCCCCTCATTTTTTTTTTGCCTTGTCTAGAATTCTTGAGCAAAGAAGTTGAGAAATATTTTTGTCTTTTCCTTGACAACCACGAATTTCAAACTTTGAATCCTTCAGAAAATTATTTTTATTCTAACAACATTCTTGTATAAAAGATTATAATCTGTTTTGGATTTCAGGGTCTTTGACTCTGACTTGAGCCAAGAAGTTAAGAGGCCAGAGGTGGTTTGCAAGGGATTCCATTGTATGGTTTTGACAGGAGCGATTTGAAATACATTTCTGGCCCATTATTTATAAATATATTCATTCACTTGTTCTCAACCAGGCGTCTGAGATATACAGCCATGCAAGTGGTTGCATTTGATGGTTGTGTGTATAAATACTTGGTTACTGCAGCCCACAGTAGTTATGGTGTAATGGAAGGAAGTGATTTTACTAATCAGGAACAGCATCATATGAGGTATATTCTTTGAGCATGATCCTTGGTGTCCTTGTTTTGTTGACATTGTGATTATTATTTAGGTGTGAGTAAACTGGACAGTAAGAAGTCTAGTAGTTTAATGTTAATAGTTTAACTTTGAATACCTTTCAATTAACCTTGGTTTTTGCAGTCACATGGGTATCAAATACACTGTTTGGCTACAGCATTCTGCTTGGATGACAAAGGATATATTTTGCTTTTGTTGTGCAGGATGTGCTTCCTTCAGTCTTCTTCGTTTATCTACTACGTGATTCGGACCAAGTAATTTCATCAGATAGTGGGCTTCTCTGCCCCTGAAAAGAGGCACTTGCATTCAGAGTGCTGTCCCAAGCTGTTAAAAAATGTGTGGCACACTTCTTTTGAGTTCCTGTGCCCTTGACGTAGATGGTAATTAGTGCTATGATGATTGACTGCGAGTCCCAGAACTGCGTTGCCAGATGCATGTTCAAGAATTGTGAGTTTCAAGGGAAGAGTTGTTTACTGTTGCTCATGCTATGTCTGTTTTCTGTGTGATATTGTTTTGTTTAGCAAGGCTGTCAGTGAGTTTGCTTTAAAATTTGAACTAACACTTTTAAATTAAATCCAAAGCTCTGTGATCAGTGTAGAAGTGAAGAAAGAGCATGCACCATTTTTGCTTGTTACTGTTTGAACACTGACAGCCAAGTAATGGGATATTGGTATGGCGGGGGGGGGGGGGCAGTCAATTACCCTGCCTAGGGCCCCATTTGATCATGACCCAACTCTGCATACAAGTGTTCCACATATTTGAAATTCCAGAAAAATTAACAAAAAGGTAAGGAAGAATATTATAGTGAAGCAGTTCAGAAGAATAACTTGCACTAACCTTGGTGGCAGACTGAGTGGTTACATAAGTAAACTACTGCAAAAAGTGAGTTAAAATGAGTGTGTATAAATAAACATTAATTTGAATTATTTAGCATATTAATTGAATTACTCATTGTGATTTGGGAGCACAGACACTTAAATGTAATGTTCATATACCCCCGGATTCTCTATGCCCTGCATGGCATGCTTGATTAGTGCAGGAGCTCTGACAGATAATATGCCTGCCGTGCGATCCAGAAACAGCCTGCAGAGGCATGCAGTAGAGCTCCTGCACTAATCATGCATGAACTAAGCCCTGGTATGCAAGTCACCTCATTTACAGGAGAAATTCATGCAAATGAGGTGATTTTGCAATCCAGGAAGTTTGCAATAGTCCGTGCAAGACTAGTGCTATCTGCAGAAATGTACTCGGTTAGTAACCGAGTATATTTCTGCAAAATCCGAAACGGAGCTATGACAGCTCCAAATAAAGGCTGCATATCATTGAGGAAGCATGCCAGTGGCCAAGTATATGGCCATTGGCATTGCAAACGGTTTCAAAAATAAAAAAAATCAACTTTTATTTTTTTTAGCCAATCTCGGCTGTTTAAGCATAGGGCAGCAGTGCGCAAACAGGATCGGGGGAAAATAATAAAATAAACCTAAAATAAGTATTCTAAGTAAATTCAGTATTCTGCCATGCAAGTCAATAGCAGGCAGAAGACAACCTGGCCAGTGAGTAATGGTTGCTAAGAGGGGAGGCTCAGTGTGAGACATGTAACTATGCATTAGCAGGCAATCCAATGCAAATGAGGGGAAGGATAGTGAATCACAGTTTTCCCCAGCATGTGAGGCAGGTCCCAACAGTGTAAGAGTATGAATAGTTGGGTGCAAGACTAGGATATAGGT
The DNA here is from genome assembly GCF_019279795.1 of Protopterus annectens. Lineage (NCBI taxonomy): Eukaryota > Metazoa > Chordata > Ceratodontiformes > Protopteridae > Protopterus > Protopterus annectens. The sequence continues at coordinate 735,855,696 of NC_056730.1, forward strand.
GACATCATGTGGGTGTGTGTCAGGCATATACTGTAAGCTGATTGGAGCCCTGTGGCTTGGGATTGCTCCTAGCTTAGCACAGTTAAGCTAGGGTGCATGTCTAAACCTGCCTAGCACTCTTTACAAAGCCTAAGCAGGTGTGTGCACCACGCACCGGGTTTTAAAGAAAAAAAATAAACCAGGAAATAGCAGATCTGTGCACATTTGAGCACTCCGTTTGCACAGCGCGCCCCCAGGCTTAAACAGGAAGGCAATGGGAAGGGAAAACAGCAGTAGGAAGTTAACCAATGAGAACTAGCTTAGCTGGCAGGTGAAATGTAGCAGAATCAGCCAATTACACAGGCAGCAGACCAGCCAGCGCACCACACCACTATAAACTATGCAAACACCTTTCCCCCTTGTTTTTTTTCCCAAAAACTCTGCACCACCGGTGTATACAAATGGGGAAATTTTACAAAACGAAAGCAAAACAAACAATGTTAGGTACTACTTTTGCTATCATAAACCAGCATATGTAAGAGGCTGAGGGTGGTGAGGATGTGAATGCTGCTGACCAACCCACAGTGAGTAGATGGAGAAGAGTGTACAGCCCCAGGGTAACCTACCAAGGGCTACATGAGTTGGAGATAATGGAGCGCTGTAGGGTGGACAGGGACCTCCTACAGCAAATTGTTGAGCTGTGCCGGCCACGCCTCACACACAGAACTAACAGAGCGGAACCCATTCCAGTGGATACCAAGGTATGTGTAGACTTAAGAATACTAGCTACAGGTACCTTCCAAAGGCCAACTGGGGATATGATGGGGATTTCACAGGTGTCAGCATCCAGGGTACTCCACCAGTTCCTGGATGCCATGTCAGCACATGTTGGTGAGCACGTATATATCACCAACACCCGTAAAGCGTTGGCCAGCAATATGTGTCTCTTCCACCAAATAGCAGAATACCTTGAGGTAGTGTGTGCAATAGACTGAATGCACATATGCACCAAAGCACCACCCGGTGGGAGGGGTATGGTCTACATCAACCGCAAAGGCTTCCCCTCCATCAACTTCCAGGTTGTGTGCGATGCCCAGGGCATAATAATGAATGTGTGTGCTGGCTGTCCTGGAAGCTATCAAGATTCCCACATCTGGCATTTGATACAGCTGTACCAGAGATTTGCCAATGGGGACATCCCACATGGTCACCTAGTGGGGGATGCTGGACACACACTGGTGCCATGGCTGATGACACGCATCAGAAATGCACACACACCTGAACAAGAACTCCATAATGAGGCACACGCACAAACAAGAATCATACTATAGCATGTGTTTGGGATGCTCAAGGTGCCTGGATACTTCTGGTAGAGCCTTGCAGTACTCGCCAACTACATGTACCCAAATTATCCTTGTATGTGCCATGCTACACAATATGATCCTGCAGAAACAGCTGCAGCAGGAACAGCATGGGGCAGGGCCACACAGCCTCCCACCATTGCCAAGGCCTGCACAGGCACAGAGTGACTCTGAGGAGGAACAACCTGAGCCTGCCCCAGTAGGCAGAAGGAGGCGTGCCTACTATTCCCTGGCCTTGGCAAAGAGACAATGCATAGCACATACACTGACACGGTAGGGACCCAGGGAATGACACCTCTCTCTGACTCGCACATACAATAAATGGGATGCCAAAGATGACACTACCTGTGCTCAACCATGTATAGGGAGTGTACTATGTGCATCCGACATAGGCAGCTCTGCAGCACCGCTCTGAATACTGGGACACTCACAAGGTAAGTGACTCACACATGCCAGCTGGGGGGAATCACATACCCAACAGTCACAGTCAGCAGGCCAGGTGTAGACAAACACAAACAAATGCTGTACTATGGCCTCTGAATGAGGCTTATGGGTAACCCTCCCCAGGCCTATGCAGACAGACTATAGCAGGCCAGGCAGTTGGATGTCAGTTGTGAAGGCTAGGAAGTCAGAAACTAAGATGTTGGTAATTAAAAGCTATGATCTGTAGTACACTGCTATGCCTCTAGCCAGCATGATAGGTAAGACTACAGGCTGAAATGGAGTACCCGACATACCAGTACAGTCCTAGAAAATGTGTACAAGTGTCATTTGTGTCTCCTCATCCTACGTAGACCTATAGAAACAATCAGGTATGCCCCTCCCACTCCTGTGTAGAAATGTAGAAATAGTCAGGTGTGCCCCCCTCCCATCCTACATACAAATATTGTAACAGTCAGGTGTGCCCCCCCCAAACCAGTGTAGAAATTTAGAAACAGTCAGGTGCCCCCCCTCCCGCTATGCAGAAATGTAGCAACAGTCAATGCCAAGTGACCGATGGATACCCTGCAGACAAATCATGCTACCTGTCGGTGTACAACACAAAGGTCAGCACCACAGTACAAACTGCCTAGACTTGATCCACACATGCAATACAGATGGCCATACTGGGCATGCTCATACACTTAAACACATGAAAGCCATGTCTGAAAACACCAGTGGACCAGACATATCTGGCAGTTGCAGTTCTTAGTGCAGACACATGTCAGTATGCGCCACTCCTGCCTTGCACACACAGTGGATAGGAATGCAGACATATATGTAAGGACAACACACTATAATAAGCCAAAGGCAGATGGACATAGATGTGTGGAAGAGGGTGACTGTGACAAGGAGCTATCCACATGAGGTGCAGATAATAGCCACCAGTATCTGTCAACGTGACTATACAAGGAAGTAGTCATGTAGTAGCTGTATACATGTACCTGTGACATATGACCCTGTGTGTGCCCACATGTGGCGTGTCTACCCCTAGATGAATGGGTTCTGGCCCATGCACACACTGCCCTCCCCATAGCCCTACTATGACAAGCCTGCTGAGGTTATCCAATGTGAACTACACCCTTGGGAGAGCTGTAGCCCAGTAATCTCCGTGGCACATCTCATAACTGCGTACTGCTGTAATGTGATAAACTAGTTAGGTAGGAGTTCAAACCCTAGAATTGGCAACTGTGTGTGTGAGTATGTGTTTGTGTGTGTGTCTGACTGTGTAGAGAGCAATGCTTTTTAGGCTACTCACACTCTGACTGTGTAGAGAGCAATGCTTTTTAGGCTACTCACACTCCTTACAATTCATATAGTCAACTTTGCCAAGGCTGCTGATGTCACCAACCTAGAAATACACCTCTGGGAAGGTTGTAGCCCAGTAATCTCTGTAGCGCGTCCTGTAACTGCGTACTGATGTAGTGTGATAAAGTAGTTAGGTAAGTGTTCTAACCCCAGACATGGCAATTGTGTGTGTTTGTGTGTGTGTGTGTGTGTGTGTGTGTGTGTGTGTGTGTGTGTGTGTGTGTGTGTGTGTGTCTGTTTCTGACCGTGTAGACTGCAATGCTTTTTAGGCTACTCACACTCCTTACAATTCATATACTCAACTTTGCCAAGGCTGCTGATGTCACCAACCTAGAAGTACACCTCTGGGAAGGTTGTAGCCCAGTAATCTCTGTATCGCATTTGGTAACTGCGTGCAGCTGGAGTGTGGCAGTTCTGGATGTTTTGTTTGTGTTCCAATGTCTGTGTACGGAGCAATGCATTATAGGCTAGTCACACGCAGTACATTCCAAATGCCCTACTTTGGTAATCCTGCTGATGTCATCCATTGTGAAATACAACTTTGGGGAAGTAATACTCCAGTAATGTCCATGGTGCGTACTATAACGTGTAGTGCTGTACTGTAATAAACTAGTTAGGTAGGGGTTCTACTCCAAGACATGACAGATGTGTGGGCATGTGTGTGTGTGTGTGTGTGTGTGTGTCTGTGTTTGCAACACATATCCTGTGTAGAGGTGGTTGTGAGTGTGTGACACCAGTAGCCAATGTGGAGCGGGTTTTGCATATTTCTTAGATGGTGGCCCTATTATATATCACAATTTCAACCGTACTGGGATAACGGATGTAAAATAGCTGAGAGGCTGGGGTGCAAAGCCATACCCATACATGTGACATCAAGGCCAGGCAATGACAGTTAGCAACCCCAGAATTACCCAGACTACACTCTCTACCTATGTGTCATACACGCATGCCTAGGTAACAGCCAATATGTGGGTCATACAGTGCATATTGGCCACCGATAGTGACTATGGAGTGGTAGCAGTGGGCTACAGAGGGCATGTCACCCTGCCCATTTGTCCAATATGCATGTACATGCAAACAGTGCACCTCCCCCATGTTCCCCAACGGACACCTGCACCACCTGTGGTGCCTTCACATGTGACCCACAATGGACATACCATGCCTGACAACATGGCCTGTATGGAGAGATGCCACTGACACCAGGGAATACTGTTAGCATGCTATCAATGTAGGTGCAGGGTAAAACTGCTGCCCATTACCAGTTCCTGCCACAAGTGGGCAAGACTGGCAGATCTGATGATAATCCGTGTTCACATGGGCCAGACACCCCAGGTACAGTTCCACATGTCACTGTACATGCATGTGGGAGGTGTGCACATCCTAGACACCATCCATGTCATGGACTAAGGAACACATACATGGCAGGTGATGCACAGCATTGGCCACAGACAATAGTCACCCAGGTGACTGGATGGGGGATACAGTACCCACCTGTGTGGGCAAATGCAGAAACTACAGCCCTGAACCACAATGCAGACCACTGTCATGTGGCCTGATGCCAAGCTATACCCATCACTTACCCTTGTGTAGCCTGCTGGCACAGTTGACCACCACACACCTGTGAAGACATGCACCCATGTATGTCAGTACTGGCACCCAGTGTGTTTGTGTGTGTGTTGTATGGTGCGTATTGCCACATACACACTCACTACAACCCGCATGGGCATACTGAAGCATGCTGTCCAATGTCTGACACCTCCTCATAATCTTTGCCCTTACAACCTCCATATGACTCGTGTAGTGCATGTGATACTTGCACAGTGATGTGTTGTGGCAAACCCACTACTGATGAGTTTTACTCCTGGCCCTGCCAAGTGCGTTAATGTGTGTGTGTCCCTGTGAGACTGTGGCTGTGTTGACGCTGTCACCTGTTCATGCAGACAGGCACATGTACGTCACCTACCTTATATGTACACTGCAAAGTACTCGAGCACCAGGATTGTAAATAAAAAAACAAACCTTGAGAAACACAATCCCAGGAAGTAAAAGTCCATTCACCTTGGTGAATCAAAACACCATACAATTATTCCAAGTACAAGGGTGTAGTCTAAGCACAGTAAAGTTTATTCCACCATTTGTTAAAATTCCACAGCAAAGGTAAAAAATCTCCAAAAACCAACAGTGAAGTAAGCGCTTTCATCTGTAAACATACCAGCCTTTATCAAACTGTTGTGTTTTCCTCCTCTTTGCACTTATATACACTTGTGTACTTAATTAATAGTCAATTAACATTTAAAAATGCAGTTCTCTGAAAATAAAAATGTGTGTACACATACTCAAGAACTGTGTTAGCAGGATTACAATACATGTAAAATTTGTTACCCAGAAGAATAGTGTGTTTATGGACTGAAAACTTGAATTTTATTTCAAGAATTCACCTTTTAAATTACAACTTCCTAGCTCTCTGTTTTAACACTGGCCGTATAGATAAATAATCATTAATACCCGGGGATTCTATTGCATTTAATGTCAACTGCCAGTGTAATTCCCTAGTTTCTAATTCGTTCCCCCAATCACCTCCTCTGATGTTCCTTTTCACTATCTCAAGTATGCCAAACTTGAAACATGTAAAATTAGGACATATTTATGAGTGTTTAAAAAGGGCATTATTTTTGTTCTTAGTTTCCATGGCATATATGTGCTCATAAATTCTTTGCCTTAGGGATCTTTCTGCTTTCCCCACATAGAAATTTAAACAACTTTGACAAATGGCAATATAAACCACCCCTCTTGTTTGACAATTGCCACCCACCATCCTAATAGTGGGTGTCGTATCTCCTACCTTGTATTCACTGCTTTCTAAAATCAGTGAACATTGGTTACACCTACCACATTTGTTAGTATACTTAACTGTACTTAACTGTTTTGTGTGTTCTAATAAATATTTCATATTTTCCCCACTCTGTTGGTAAAGAGTGGACCCATACCTAACCAGTGGGTATACTCTTCACTTCCTTCCAAAATCACCCACTTCTTGGTAAGAATCTTTTCTACCTCCCTACCAAATGAACTGAATTCTATAACCATAGAATGTGTATATCTATTGGTCTGATTACTTTGTGTTTCCTTAAAGACTTGTTTTTGTCCTAATAGGGGAATAAATTTGTTACCCCATCCTATTGTAATCTCTTCTTTAAATTTCTCCACCAATTCCATGGGGTATCCCCTGTTCCTAAACATTTGGGTCAGTAACATCAGTTCTTTTGTTAACCCTTCAAACGTTGAACACATTCTAACCCCTCTAATCATCTGGCCTCTTACAAGGTTTCTCTTAATATATAATGGATGTTGACTCTGAAACCTCAAGAAACTATTAGAATATGTTGGCTTCCTATGGACCAGTGATGCAAAACAGTTCTGGTTGATATTTTTAGTCAACCTTATGTCCAAATAATCTATAACTTGTGGATTGTGAGTATGTGTAATTTGGAAATATTCACAAATGTAATTGTTGAAACTCTCAAATTTTAATACCCTTTCAATATCTACCTTCCATCTTCCACCTAACCCACTGGTTAGGTACAGGTCCACTCTTTACCAACAGAGTGGGGAAAATATGAACTATTTATTAGAACACACAAAACAGTTAAGTACAGCTAAGTGTGCTAACAAATGTGGTAGTGTAACCAATGTTCACTGATTTTAGAAAGCAGTGAATACAAGGTAGGAGATATGACACCCACTATTAGGATGGTTGGTGGCAATTGTCAAACAAGAGGGGTGGTTTATATTGACATTTGTCAAAGTTGTTTAAATTTCTATGTGGGGAAAATGGGAAGATCCCTAAGGCAAAGAATTTATGAGCACATATATGCCATGGAAACTAAGAACAAAAATAATGCCCTTTTTAAACACTCAAAAATATGTCCTAATTTTACCTGTTTCAAGTTTGGCATACTTGAGATAGTGAAAAGGAACATCAGAGGAGATGATTGGGTGAACGAATTGGAAACTAAGGAATTACATTGGCAGTTGACATTAAATGCAATAGAATCCCCAGGTATTAATGATTATTTATCTATACGGCCAGTGTTAAAACAGAGAGCTAGGAAGTTGTAATTTAAAAGGTGAATTCTTGAAATAAAATTCAAGTTTTCAGTCCATAAACACACTATTCTTCTGGGTAACAAATTTTACATGTATTGTAATCCTGCTAACACAAGAAATGAAGTTAATATGGTTCATAGGAGACTACAGATGTACCTAGAGGATAGTTTAATGCAGGAAGTGATTAACGAGGAGGTATTCAACTTTTTACAGAATCAACACCCCTTTGTCCCGACTGTATGTGGTATACCAAATTTACACAAGGACATTTATCACCCACCATACAGATTGATTATAGCAGCCCAAGGTAGTTCCACATACCCATTGGGAGTCTTCATTGACAGGTTATTAAAGGATATTTTACAAAAGGTAGATTATGTTGTTAAAGACTCATGGGATTTTCTAACCCAGATAAAACAGGAATATTACACACAGTGTACTGGTTTTTCAACTTTTGATGTTGTTGATCTTTTCCGATCAATTCCCCACGAACTGGGGTTGGAATTGTTTCAGGAAGCACTATTGGAATATAGTAACTTGAGTGCTACTATGATTAATTTTGTAGTACAAATGATGGAATGGGTATTAAAAATATTTCAGAAGAATATTACAGGCAACTAAAGGGGGTTGCAATGGGGTCAAGTTGTGCCCCCATTTTTGCTAATTTAGTTTTTTGTATGTGGGAGAAGAAACACATATTTGGCACTGAATTTTCCAAAGACTGGATACTATATACCCATTATTTGGACAATATATTCATTTTATGGAAGGTAGATCTTGAAAGAGTATTAAAATTTGAGAGTTTCATCAATAACATTTGTGAATATATCCAATTTACATATACTCACAATCCACAAGTTATAGATTATTTGGACATACGGTTGACTAAAAATATCAACCAGAACTGTTTTGGATCACTGATCCATAGGAAACCAACATATTCTAATAGTTTCTTGAAGTTTGAGAGTCAATATCCATTATATATTAAGAGAAACCTTGTAAGAGGCCACATGATTAGAGGGGCTAGAATGTGTTCAAGTTTGAAGGGTTAACAAAAGAACTGATGTTACTGACCCAAATGTTTAGGAACAGGGGATACCCCATGGAATTGGTGGAGAAATTTAAAGAAGAGATTACAATAGTTCTTGAGTATGTGTACACACATTTTTATTTTCAGAGAACTGTATTTTTAAATGTTAATTGACTATTAATTAAGTACACAAGTGTATATAAGTGCAAAGAGGAGTGAAACACAACAGTTTGATAAAGTCCGGTATGTTTACAGATGAAAGTGCTTACTTCACTGTTGGTTTTTGGAGATGTTTACCTTTGCTGTGGAATTTTAACGAATGGTGGAATAAACTTTACTGTGCTTAGACTACACCCTTGTACTTGGAATAATTTTATGGTGTTTTGATTCACCAAGGTGAGCTGACTGTTACCTACCTTATATGTACCTAAGACCTGTTGCAGATATCACTCACCATCACATATATGTTCTGAGTGTTCCAGAACAGGTAACCCATGTGGGGCATCCAATAACTGCATCTGACTGTGATAGCACTACATAGTTGTCAGGGGTTTGATACCCTGTGCTGGTAGGTGTGTGACACAAACATGCTACAGTTTTACTCTCCCACCCCTCCCTTACAGGTATTTTCTTCTATCTGCTTCTTCCACCCCTTCTCTGGAGGATGTGGAGACCCACACCTGCTATGCTTAGGCAGCAGCATGTGTAATTTAAGTGATGCTCATGATCAGCTGACGGCCTCTGCATGAATTGCAGCCCTCCCCTAGCTAATTGCATGTGGAACAGCTGTGGTAATATTCCCATAGCCAATTGCAGGGAAACACACTCCAATATCTAGGAACATCATGGTGGTGTTGGACCTTTTCATTCACTGTGAGTAGGAACTAGATCTGTTGTTTGGCAAACAGCATCTCTGATGGATTGGGGATTTACCTTTAACAACATACAATGTGGAAAGAGGGCAACAAACAGGAGGAGGATGTGCCTGACCTCACTACAAACTGTAAGTGCTGCTGTACTGCATTTGGAGTAATGTTGGTTTAACAGTCTTTGCCTGGATATGGCTGTCATACATGTTGCAATACCTGTCATGTTAGTTCCATGTTTATGAGGAATCCCCATCTGCAGGGTCATCTGCAGACTGGCCAGTGTTGTGCCTTTGGTTTCATGTGTTAGCCAAGAAGAATCTATCTGTGGACTGCAGCAGGTAGTGTGAGGATTGCAGTCTGTAAATGGTGAAGGCCGTGACAGTTACTGACTCAATATCCCTCATAGGACATATGTTGCAACAAACTCTGGTAGAACAGTAAATGTATGAGGGTATCACAGCAACATGTCAATATTGGCCCTGTGTATGTGCTTCCAGTCATGCATGAAGTGGTGCATATGTGCCATACACCATAATAAGTGTCATCATATCTGATAACAAGCCAGTGATATATCAGACTGCTACACATGTTATGTTCAGTAGGGGTTATATTTCATGACATTACCTGGACGTTCTGTGGATGATTGTACAGTACTGAGGCCTGTGTACTTATGGTGAATGTCGGCAGTGTGTGTATTGTTAATATGTACTTTAGCCTGTGTACGGACTGTGGTAGATGTCATTGTTCTAGCTCCCCTCCTATCTGATGTTACATGCTTCCCCACTGCATGGTACCGTATTTGCGTACATGTTCGTATGGCCATAAACACACATGTGCCATACCACAGACAGACATCAGACCAAACTGTGTAGCAGCCCAGTATATGTAGTGTCATTCTGTGAGTGGCACATATGAGGATGGTGTAGAACAGATAATATATATACTGGAATATTATGCTAGCGTACCATATGAGGCTGTGGCTGTGTTCACATTGGTTGTGGTTATGCACTTTCACACATGTGTATCTCACCCTGTGCTGTGACATGCCTGTGGAGCCTGCTATATATGCAGGTACATGTGCATTCCCCCATAGGGGTTGTAGGTAAGTGTTGAGCCAGTCCGTCTGTAGCTTGCACCATGCATTGTTACATGCCTAGTAGCTTAGTGTACTTACCCAGTGAGATGCCATGTGCAGATACTTGCCAGATGTACTGCTGCCATGCCTCTCTTAAAAGTCATGTACGACAGCGCAGTGGGATGCTGTACATATGTATGTCAACATCTAGTGTATAGTATGTGGCCATGGCACCCCTGCACCTGCAGTCAGTATGTGTCAGGCCAGACAGGAGTGTGTGAATGCATAACCCCTGGTGGCAAATGTATACCAGTTGTTATGTGTTATTCCCATCTACATGACTGTCTACATCCATATTGGCAGGCATGTTACACATGTTGTGCATTAAGAGCTTATGTGTATACCTCTGGACTGTACAGGGTGTGTCAGAATTTCCACATATATTGGCCAAAATCTCTGCTGCAGTTGATAGGGCGATTACATGCTAGCAGTGATACATTACAATGATTTCCTTAGGATGGCTGTCAGTAGCCAGTGGTACACATGTTAGAAGCAGATGTGACCTTCCACACAAATCATGTCTGTGAAGACAATCCCAATGACAGTTGCAATAGTGTACTAATATTCCTGCTATACATATGTGACATCCCCTTGCACTACGACTTTGGGACTATAGGGGCTGCGGTAGGGCTACACTCCATGTCTCGGACATATGGTGGAAATATATGTACATATACTTATCCAGATAGCCATATATATATATATATATATATATATATATATATATATATATGATTACACATGTGTAGTACCCCCAATTACCACTGTCATGGCAACCACCCACTATAAATCCCTACATCAATGTGGGCGTGGTCCCTTTACATTTCCTGTGTGATGGACATCCTACCTGTGAGTGAGCATCAGTGTTACAGACAGCAGGTAGCACTATCTCTTACAGGAGAGCCTGCACACTCAGGGCAGCTACACATCTGTAGGATGTTCAGGAACTACAGACAGTGTGTGAGTAGAGTTGTGTTATGCTTTGTATAGCACTGGTGTTACACTGTGTGTGTGTACAAACAACTATACCTTGGAATGCAGTCTGTCTGCATAGCTCTCAACTGTGGGCCTATTCTCTTGGTGGCTAGAGGTGTGCCTGTCATGTGTTGTCTGTCCACCACGCAGGTCCGGTGTCAGATATGTCACTGGCAGTGTGTGTGTTGAGTGCTATCAGTACATGGCTACATCCGTTTCTGTTTCTGACCTCAATACCCTGACTAATGGTATGTTGCAGACTATCCTGTAACACAAGCAACCTGCTTAGTGTATGGCAACAATTCTCCACATGTGTGCTTGTGTCCCAGCCTTTGTTCACCACCTACATATCAGGCTTTGCACATATGACATGCTGTAGGCAGTTGTTCCATAGTGGGCTGTGAGTACATCACACTGCCATTGCTGCCAGCAGTCCACGTCTGTTGTATCCCCCACACATACAGTGGGGCTGCGTCCATATATGTGTGGGTGTCACCAAATCAATACATGTGTGCTCTTATCACTCCAGAGGCCAGTGTATGTAACAGTGGTATATGGCCCTTTATTAATGAGTTGGTGGGGAGCACCATAAATGACCTAGGCTGGTAAAATATGTGGAGGTATCAAAGGTGAGCTGCCTTAAGGTATCTGGATGTACAGTACTGTATACTTCACCTATATTTACATTACTTACATATCCTGGGTTAATGCAAGCCTACCGTCTCCTGCCATACAGACTGTTCTGTTTATCAGTGTGCATGTGATGGTGTCAGTTATGCCTTATTATGTAACAGTTACAACCCATTTGATCACATGACGTCTTTACCACCTACTTATGTTGTACAGAGTGTAGATAGAGGCTGCTGAACTATACACCTGCATTACATACTGTTGATCATTTGGTATCCTGTGGCACAGTCTGTCCTCACTATTGTGCAAATCGAAGGGCTTGGCCTGGACAGCAACAGTTGTGAACCTTTCCAGGTTACTGTAGTAGAATAACTGTTACACAGTTGCATTTCTCTGTGTATATGGATGTCAGTGTCTGAACAGCTATATGACATGGCATATAGAAATGTAATAGTACACAATGAAAATTATTACATTTCTGAATACCTGTGTGTGGTGTTTTACCTATGATCTCTCTCTGGGTATATGTTGCAGGCAACGAATGTCATTTGTATGGGTGGCCCATACAGTGTTCAGTTGTTCAGGTGTTAACTGTAGGCATAGTGGCTGTTCCATATTGTGTGCACCTTCTATGCATGTATTGTACTGTACATATATCTGTATGTGTAGTCACATGTATATACATATATATGTATACATATTTATCTATATATATGTGTATATATATATATATATATATATATATATATATATATGTATACACCCATATATATATATATATATATATATATATATATATATATATATATAAATATACATATATATATATATATATATATATATATATAATATACATATATATATGTATATATGTGTGTACATATACATATATGTACATATGTATATATGTATCTGCATATCTGTGTATCCATATCCTGGGGATGTTGATGGCTTCCACAGTTTACATTTCCTATGGTAGGCAGACTGTACTGCATGATATGTCACCAATACCAGCCTGACATCATACAGGTGGCATGTAGTACTGTTAACATCTCGTGCCCATGTTGTGCCAGGTCCTGGTTATGGGTTCTGCAACACTTGGTAGTGTATTGCAGGGTGGACGTGTATGGCTGTGGGGGGAGAGACCTATTTGTAGAAGATGTATAGTGTGTGGGGCCTCCCAACACCATTAACAGTGCATGTGGATATATGTGTGTTTGTTACTCTGCCATTGCTATCTACAGATGTATGGCCATATATACTGATATAGAAATATATATCTGCTTACATATTAATAACTATGTCTATATGTACCTACATAGATGTATATCTGCGTACACATATGTAACTTTCTCTGTATATGTAGACATATAGGTGTAGACACATATATGTGTCGATGTAGGCATTTGCATGTATATATGCTCATATATATTTATATAAATGTATAGAGATTTAGAAATTATATATATATATATATATATATATATATATATATATATATACATATTTAGATATGTTGTATCTGTTTACAGATTAATATATTTCCACACATACATCTAGATGATGGTATACATTCTCTGTACAGTTGCATTACTGGACTGGATGATATGTTTGTGAAAACATCAGGATTATGCATATCTGACATGGCTTAGTGGTAAATAATTTTGTGTATTGTTTGCAGGGTCCTTGGTTTGAGCCTTGCATGAACTGTTTGTTTTGTTGCTGTGCAGAACACGGCCCATTAGATACAGACAGCTTAAGGCAATTTTTAGCAGTTGTAAGCGGGTCTGCACTGCACTAAGCACTGCCTACACAGGTTAAGCAATATAGAAGCTAACTGAGTGTAAGAAACTGTAACCGGAAATTAGCAGTGCATACCTCCGCACAAACCTGCTTACAGCTGCTTTAAAGTGCCTTAATCACTCTGGATCCAATGGCCCGTGTTCTGCCCAGCAACAAAATGAACAGCTCCTGCAAGGCTCAAAACCAGGACCCTGCACACCATACACAAAGTGATTTACCACTAAGCCATGGCAGATATGCACAATCATGATGTTTTCACATACACATTATCCAGCCCAGGTATTCAACACTACGGGGAATGTATTCCAGCATGTAGATGTATGTGTGTGTGTATATATATTTATATTTAGATGGATATAACATATCTATATATGTAGATATAGACATAGAAATATATACACACATATATATATATATATATATATATATATATATATATATATATATGCCAATATATACATATATACGCATACAGCTATAGATATATGTATGCATCCATATGTCCACATATATACAGCAATATATATATATATATATATATATATATATATATATATATATATATATATATATATATATGTAAGTTTATATATGGTTCACCTTTCAAAGGGAGAAAATCATGTGTCCGAAAGCTGGAAGGTCGAAAGTAAGTTTTCAACATTGTACAATCTTGGAATAAATGCATCGAATGTGCAATGAGCAAATGTCACTATGCATTCGCTCATTGCAGATTCGGCATTTTGGGTGCATATGGCACTATAGTGGGGATGGGGAAATGTCCCTTTCCCCACTGCAGTGCGAAATCGGAGTTAGAATATCAAAGTAGGGGGGTTGTGGAGGGCGCAGCCCCCAAGATGGGGGGTGCAGGGGGGGCTTGCCTCCGGCATTATGATATGTATTCCAACTTGTAGTTCAAAAATCAGCAAAGCTGCTTTTCAGTTTGCTGAGTTTTGAACTACGGTGCAATTAGAAATGACAGATTCATCCTTTCAGTTCGCAGAAAGGGCCATTAGGAGAAAGGATTGTCTCCCTTTCAAAGGTAAATACATATATATCTATATAGGTATATATGGACATACATCAGTAGATGAAATTGGGAACATAACAAAAACTTATATGTCCACATGCACCAGTGATGGGTTTGAGAGACTCAAACAACATACATCTGGCATGGATAGGTATCCCCCCCCCCCCCACAGCCAAATACGGCTGGCCTGCAATACATTACCAACCTTAGCAGATCCCATAACCAGGTCCCTACATGACAAGGGCAGTACATGTTAACAGTATTCCATCTCACCTGTAGGATGTCAGGCTGGCATTACTAACATATCATTCAGTACAGTCAAGTGAAGTGTCATGTTTGGGGGAACCCCCTGGGCAGGCGCAGTAAGTAGCTGGGATCCCTTATACGATCCAACAGGCCTACACCTGACAGTGGATTCACCAGTGTTGGCAAGGACAACTACAAATCCACCATGTCAGCTGGGAACTACCACCCAGTAGCCTGATGAGCCTGGTCTGCAGGGACATGGAACATATCAATAGCACTTATTATACAGCAGGAACTTCTCATTGTTGCATTTGTTAATGCCTGTTATGTACTTCTCAGATAAAGATTCTAGTTGTCCACTGATGTACAATGTTCTTCATCTGTAAATATGTTGTAAGTAATTTCTGTTAAATTGTTAATCACTATGTAATCCAATGTAACTACTGTCTGTTTATTTTACTGTGGAGCTTTTCTCCCCGGGCCTCCGCTGAAAATGGACCCACGTCCAGTCGGACACTTCCGGTCAACAAATTTAAATAAATAAATAAATAAATAAAATAAATAATCAACAATGAACCCATGGCCAATGTCATTGCTAATCTTAACACCTGGGACCCCGCCAATGTTGGACTTGTCAAAGGCAGAGAATGCAACCTGAACCTGGTATACCTCCTTGACACAATCATGACAGGTGTAGATGAGGGTTAGGAGGTTAACACAGCCTATGTAGATCATAGCAGGCATTTGTACACCATCCCACATGGAGGAATGTGTGTAGATGTTAAGGGATCTACCTCCGTTCACAGAATATGTTTCCCCCAGGACTGCTTGGCAAATGCCAACATTCCACAGGTACCATCCCATAGACATACAGTCCTTCACAGGTCATATATGTGTTAATGCCCTCCTCCACACTGTAGAGGTGTGCAGTAATACTGGGGTTGCTATAACTCACTGAGTGTGGCTGTTGTGGACACATCCACCATCATTGCAGTTACGGTTGCGTCTATCCCCCCACATAGCTGTCTGTAATACTATACAGTGTATGTTATCAGGTTGTTTAGTTGTTTACACCATTCACAGTAGTAGAGCACCTCACACCCTCCTAAGGATAGGGCTACACACCCATGTTACTGAGGTTAGGATCGCAGTAGAGTGGGGAAAGGGACATACACCCTGCTGTTAGCATGTTCTATGTCACCCAAATAGCAGACTGCATATATACCAATGTGTGGTTGTGCCTATCCTGTCTTGGTAGGATTACATGAGCAACAGATGTATTACCTGCATGGGGACATACCTCCATGTGTACAGTCTTGTATCTGTACTGCATCCAAACCAAAGGCTTTGTGTGTTGTACCCTGCCATGTCATGTGTACCACCCACTACACTTACTGGTGTCCACTGTAGAAGGCCTGCTGACAACACTACACCCATCAGCCATGTGGCACATGGACAACCACAACACAATCAGAATAGATAATGGTGAAAACAATACAAAATTGTTAATTACAACTATAATGCATCATGGCTGCACAGCTACACCTTCCAGGATATTAGCATTTCACTTTACTGCTGACAACATGTAACACAACATTCTATTGCTACACTGTTGTACAGTCACCCTGTGCATCAGCACCATGTTAACCTGTCCCTGCATCGATGTTACGGATGACAGGATGTGACACAGGTATCATCATATACACAGCATGTGTTGTTGGTGTGCCAGAGGCCTAGGCTGAGCCATACAATTGACGTGTGTGTGTGTGTGTGTGTGTGTGTGTGTGTGTGTGTGTGTGTGTGTGTGTGTGTGTGTGTGCTCGCGGGCTGAGTAGTGTTATCGGCCAATGATGATGTGTGTGCAGGTTTGTGGTTGCCCTAGGTTTGTTGTTTATGTGTTTGTGTCTGCATACAGACAGTTCTACCATGTGGCTGACCTATACGGGGATTTGTGAGACAGCTGCAGACTGCACTTGGCAGGGTTTGCAGTTCACCATCTCTGGCCATGGACACGGGACCTGTGCCTGGCAGGGGTGCCACAGGCAGTATCAGGTACAAAGCCAGATCGGGTACTGTCGCCCGAGGTTGACAGACATCCACTGGATCACGGTCCCTCCTGCGACTGGCCAGGGACATGTGCACGTGGTCTGCTATGACCATTTGTGGACAGCACCCCCCCACAGTGCTAGGGCTTGTACTGCCACTATGGGAGCGGCTTTGACTTGTGGGACATCCACGGCAACCTCCAGCTGCTGATGTTGCTGGCATATGTCCACGTGGCCGTTGCAACCGTCCTGCCCTGTCCTGATGCATGGACATGACATTGTTGATGAGATCCAATGTTCACCTCACCATCTATCCATGACCTTGGTGTAATTACAAATGGCACCTTCTAGGTCATGGATGCTGTCATTTCCAGAGGTGTGAGGAACCCTCTGCACCCTTAGACCCTGTCTGATGTACCGTTCCATTCATGCCTGTGCCACCATGACAGCCTAGAACATACGTGTGATAGATATGGATGTGGTACGTCTGCCAGGGGCATGATGACCAGCAGTGCTCCGACAAGCACCCCTGAACATCTGCTTATGTGGTACCCCACTGGACATCTGGCTATGGCTGCTGTGTCCTGACACATGTGCCATAGATACCACACTGTCCTGGCCAATGCCAACCATAGACTGTCCCTCAGCTAAGGCCAACAGTGGGTGAGGTATGTAGAGGCAGTGTGACTGTGTGCGTGGTTGGGGTGGATACATGTGGGATGTCAATTGGTGGCCCAGTGGCAGCCCCTTAGGACCCTGCCTGTGCCTCAAAACATCTATCCTCATGGTCACTGTCTGTACCAGTGACATCAGATTCCCTGTGGGTTGGACCCAGCCCCACCTCGCCACCTGTGAGAGGAACACAGGGAACAGACTGTAAGACCTGTACATCACCACTAAACAATACACACACACACACACACACACACACACACACACACACACACACACACATGTGCAGACATGGCCACACACACAGACATACATACATGCAGTCGACATTCATGACAACCCATACACTCCACCAGACAGCACCTACAGACAACTCCAGCACCCCCATAACACACATGATAGCAGGTGATGGTGCAGTACAGTATCACACACAAACCTGTAATTACACACATGTCAGCATGCAGGACACATGGTGCTCAACAGCATGCAGTGCAACTGGAGACAATCCCCATTACCAACATTATACATGGCTGTGATGCATGGCTTCTGTTAGTAGGTGATGGCCCTCCCCCAGAACACATTGCACGCATGCCCACAACATTGTTGTGCAGCTGTTCACCACTGCAGGATGTGTATCTGTGCATCAGTTATGTTTCCTCTGCTGCTCACAATCTTTGTGTGTTTCTGGATTATATGTGGACATGTGTTTTGTGAATGCCTGATGTGTATTCACAGATGTCATCATCAGTGGTGCATGTATGAGTGATAGAATACCATTAGACCGACCACAGACACAATGTACTGTACCTATGGTAAGTGTAGAGACCATTGCAGTGCAGATGCTGATTGGGATCCATACCGTTTGTGGGTGCATATGTGTGCACACACATATCATGATGGTGTGTAGAAATAACTGCTATGGGTACTACTGCGGTCACAATACCTGGCAGGGGTATAGTAGCATGGGCCATCATCGTGAGCCAGTAGTTGGCCAGTCAGGCCTGCAAATGTTCCCCAAACCTGCATGTTTGCATGCTAAACACGTGCACAGTCCTTGGAGGTCATACAGTACCATCACTAGTGACATGGAGTCTGGGTTTTGTCTGCCACACTTCATGACCTTGACTGTGTGCAGATACTGCCATTCTCAGTGGGTTTGTCTCTCCCCTCCAGTGCACTGTATTTCAAGATGACACACCCTCACTATCCCCTGCTACATTGCAAATGCTCAACATCTGTGGCCTACACATGTGTGTCATATTGCAGTATCCCAAACTAGGAACACCATGTGTACTGGCATATTCCTTGCCAATGTAGGGCAAACATGCAGATGTACAGTGGCACCAGCATTGCACAGATGGGGGTGTCATCCCTGGGTTGGGGTGAGGTGTGGATTGTGCAGCACATGCATCATAACTGCAACTTCCTGGACTTCCCCAACATGGTTCTGGTACATCAGAACACATTGCAACACTTGGCTTTGGTAATGTCCCACCATTATGCAGGTCATATCTGTAGTGAGCCCTGGCTGATGTTGCCTCTGGTACACATAGGTTCACAGGTGAGTACTGGTCTATTTGTCCTGGGGCCTACATAAGGTTCATAGGTTGGTACTAGGCTTTCAGCCCTAGGGCCTATACAAGCCTAGCCATAACAATTCCCTGTCTATTTCTTCCCACACTATTTACTTCCCTGGACTCATGTCTAGCAGGGCGACTGACGTGATTCCTAGGGTGAATTTCCTTTCTCCCATCCAATCATCAAGGTTCCTTTTGAAGAGGGCCAAGGAGGTACTCTGCTTGACATGTATGGGCAGTCTATTCCAGAGTCTGGGGGAGTCTCTGGGTCAGGAACCTACCCCTCCAGCATATTTTGTTTATTGTGATGATAAGGTTTAGATCCCTGGAGCATGTGGCTCTGAGGGATTGGGATTTCTTTAAGTGTAGCATGTCCAACAGCTCTGGGTTTGACATGGCCTTGTATGTTAAGCAGAGATTGCCTTTGAGTAGATGATATGCAACAGAGTATAGCTGGAGTTTTTTAAGGCAGTCAGCATAGGGCATCTGCTTTAGGCCTGTGATTCTTTTAGTGAGGTGTTTCTGCTGTTTTCCAGTTGTTGCAGATGTCTTGAGAGGTACATACCAAATGAAGCATTGCATTCTATAATAGGTGTAATGAGGGATGAGTACAGTGGGACAATGACCTCTGGAGGAAAAGCTCTTAGTGATGAGGTGTGCCACATAGAAGTATTTCCTGACTGTTGTGGTGATGTGGTTATTGAAGGTGAGACCACTGTCCACCTGTGTCCCTAAGTCTCTTATCACACTTTCGGTATTTAGTGTACTGCCACAGGGGTTCCCAGGCATGCACCACCCGTGCACAGCCCTTGGAGGTCATACAGTACCATCACTAGTGCCATGGATTCAGGGTTATGTCTGCCACACTTCATGACCTTGACTGTGTGCAGATACAGCCTTTCTCAGTGTGTTTGTCTCTCCCCTCCAGTGCAATGTATTTCAGGATGACTCACCCTCACCATCTCCTGCTACATTGCAAATGCTCAACATCTATGGCCTACACATGTGTGTCATATTGCAGTATCCCAAACTAGGAACACCATGTGTACTGGCATATTCCCTGCCAATGCAGGGCAAACATGAAGATGTACAGTGGCACCAGCATTGTACAGATGGGGATGTCATCCCTGGGTTGGAATGAGGTGTCGATTGTGTACTGCCACAGGGGTTCCCAGGCATGCACCACCCAATAATGTTATTCCCCTGTACCCCTGTCAGGCTGTGGCACAGGCATACTACCAAGGGTGAATTCCCCATTTCCCATTCAGTTGTCAAGTGTTTTTGTAAAGAGGGCCAATGAGTAGCATTGCCTGACATGAATGGGTAGTCTGTTCCAGAGTGTGGGAATTCCCCAGGACAGGGCCCTATCCCTCCAGTATGTTCTGTGTAATGTGTAGATGAGGTTTAGGACCCTGGAGCATGTGTTTGCAGAGGGATTGGGATTTCTTTATGTGTAGCATGTTCAACTGCTCTGTGTATGACATAGCTGTGTATGTTAGGCAGATGTCAGCTGTGCCTTGGCAATGTGCACTGGAGTGTAGGCAAAGTTGTCTGAGATGGTCTGTGTATTGCATATGTTTGAGGCTGGTAATCCCATTAGTGAGGTATGTGCTCTGTCAGTGAACATATACAGCATGCATTATGGGTAGGTGTGTTAGATGTGTACATGGCCTACACTTTAGTTATGACATGCACATTGTATTGCCAAGCATAACCTTAAATCATACTCACCAGCATCTGGCCGCTGCCTTGCTGGTATCCCAGAGGTACCTACACTGAGATAAGATAGAGTTGATGTCAGTGGCCACAGCTGTGGCATTGCTACAGGGCTGGTGCAATATTACAGTAAAACAAAAGCTGAAGTCCACAGTACTACAGATTATGCACAACTGATTATCAGTACTACACAGCAACTGACTCTACATCTCACATATGCATGATCTACCTGCACAGATGCATACACAACAGTGGTCTACTGATAGGCCCTGGAACCTTACTTGCATGCTCCATGTCTGGTGTGTGGGTAGCACCCCACCTCCATGACTGTATATGTCTGTAGCTCTTGTGGGCGGGCAGGTGCCACCAGGCTCTTGAGCAGCTCCTTCACTCTAGTGAGGGGGGATGGATGTTAATCCCCCTGTTGCAAGGTGGTCACCCTGCACAGCAGCGGCACAGCAGCATACATGGCGAAGCAGGTCACTACAATGATGGTGGACCTGCTCATACAAATGGCTATGCATGTCCACCTCATTCACTCTGTGAACCACATCATTCCACATGGCGGTGCGCTCATGCTGGTCATGGCTTGTCCTGGAGACCAAAAGCTGGCAGTCCTGGATGAGGCTGGTGAGTATTATGTCATCCTCAGCGGTACTGAATGCTGGATTCCTTGGGTGTGCCATTGTCCCTGAAAGACATAAAGATGGAAATATGTCTGAGCAACTCATATGGCACGTTTACCATAATACAATACACATATCAGTCTCCTGCCACCATATCAGCTCCAACTTAATGTTCACACAATGCAAGTGGTATGTCTCCGGTTTATCTACCATTGGGACATGTATTGTATTGTACAACACTTTCTGCTATGTGTTTATAGACATGCTCCCTCTGGGGACACCAGAGTTGCTGGGCTTTTACACAGTATTTCACCTGCATGCCATTGTCACTGCCACTATGTTTCCATATATGCATTTGGTATGCTTGCTATGTGATTGCTACACATCTGCCATTTTGTGTTATTGGGGATATCTATGCATGCTGTTGGACATGTTCTGGGATTGTGTGGACTATTACAACCCACATATATTCCATGACAGTGACACAACAGTATGTGTAGGGGTTATTTGCCAGCAGGAACACCGCTCCCACCTAATGTGGACATGTTACCAGTCCACATCACATTCGCGACCCACCATGGAACCTCTACTGTTCGGCACTACCTTCATGTGCAACCACCTCAGGGGGATGGTGCCCCCCCCATGGAACACACACAGACATATGTCTGTCACCCACAGTTAGGTCCAGGGTCTAATGCATAGGGAGCTCCACAGAGACATGGGGGTATGCTACATCACCTGGAGGCATGCAGTACACATACACAAGGTTAGACATGCATATTCCTCCTGCTCAGCCCACAGCTCAGGCACCTTTATGACCATGTAGATGCTGTTGTGACTGTCCATGGGTGGCCACCATGTTCTCTTTATTCCCATATGGGGGCTCAATGGCCTCCACATTCCAAATGAAACTACCCATCCACAGTGTTTACCCACCGTGTGTCATATACCAGCACTGTATGCTGTCTTGTTTGTCACCCAACCAAACCCACATACCAATATGTGCCTACTACCCTTCACCAACATATATATCCCACCTTCTCAAACAGTTGCGATGTGTTCCCAACATGGGTTACACACCACACTTCACACTCCATTTTGCAGCCATGTACTGGTGAGTAGATATGTTGTGTATTGATGTGTGATGTTCTCTCACACATGTTATGGCAGGAGACATGTATTGACACACACATATATATATATATATATATATATATATATATATATATATCTGTATATACCTATACGTGTCAGTAATATGTATATGTGTTTGCTTGTGTGTATATATGCCTTCCCATATGAGCTATGTTGTAGCAGGTTTATGACAGATATGGGTTAGTAATAGTCAACAACATTCAGGATTAGTTATAACAGCATGCATAGGTATTCCCATTAACCAAAAAGACCAGATTTAAAACAGTTGCAGAGCATGCAGGACACATGCATATATGGAACAACAGTGGGCATTACAACAGCATGCAGGTTTCATTGATGGCAACAGGCCACCAATATGGGGTATTTTAACATGCACATGCATAGAAACAAATGTGAATATTTATAAACCATTGGGACATATGTCCCAACAAAAGTTTGGAGTGTACACATACCGACTGAGGTGTGTCATTGGGTTATCTTTGCACATATGGTAGGGGTGAGAGAGAGAGAGTTCAGTTAATAACTAATATATCCTTGTAGTTTTCACAACATTCTTAGTCACTGCAGTGATCTGTCCCTTACATATTAATTATTACACTACCCAATGGCCTTACATTGTACACTGGTATGTTTATAGTTTATTATATACGTGAACTGTGTTTCACAGGCATGACAAGATGCAGGTGTTAATGCAACATATGTTGAGAATTGCTCTCATACACTTTGGGTGAGGTGCTAGAATGACAGGTTTGTTTGCATATGCATTCTCTGACTATGTACATGTTTGACTATTCAGTACATTTCTTGGATCAACACACTGATTTTTCAGGGGTGCGGGGTACCAGGCTGGTGATGTGGGCCATTTATCTGGACATGCTGGACAGATTGGAACAGTTGTGGGGTATGAATATCCATACAGATTTCTATCTGAACATTCTAGCAAATTCTGTACAGTTGGGTATAATTATGCATACAGCTTTCTATCTGAACATTGTAACAAAATCTGTACAGTTGTGGGGTATGATTATGCATAACAACTTACTAGCACTCCTGAGATTCAAACCCCTGCTGTGTGTGACAACAAAATTATAGTTAACATCACAGTACACTGTGCTATCAGGGAAGTGATGCAAAGCTTTTTACTGTTTTCTGTCTAAGTCTCCCTCACTTGTACAATATGACTGACCTCTTGGCACTCCCAGCATTGTTATACAGAACTTCATACCCATTTTATCTGCATACCCCAGTGTGGGTAACACTGCTTAATGCAACAGTACTATTTATAGTATGCAACAGTTCAACAACATATGAAAGAAGAGTAAACAGAAGCACTCCAGGGGAAGTGATGCAAAGCTTTTTACTGTTTTCTGTCTAAGTCTCCCTCACTTGTACAATATGACTGACCTCTTGGCACTCCCAGCATTGTTATACAGAACTTCATACCCATTTTATCTGCATACCCCAGTGTGGGTAACACTGCTTAATGCAACAGTACTATTTATAGTATGCAACAGTTCAACAACATATGAAAGAAGAGTAAACAGAAGCACTCCAGGGGTTATACCTTTATTCACAGAATATTACACATTTATTTCTACTGGTATGACACTTTCTAAGGCTCTTATATGTATTTGTTATGACAGTACATGCTGAATAATTACTAACCTGCCTCACGATGCAGCCTTCACAATCTAACATCATGGGTTTGCTGATTCGCAGCCCGCTCATCTGCAGCTGTCAGGGAAATAAAGTGATATTTAGCCATACCTATCCATAGTATACACAAACTAGGCAATTATTAACTACTTAGTAGAATAGGTACTTACCCAGTACTGGGGCATTAGGCATCTGCGGAGACTCCTGGATCCATTGTTCCAGTACATCCCCCCTCCGCTGCTTCAGGTCAGCATGGTGGTGCCTGACCAGCTCACCAGTCCAGGGATACCTGTGGCACTGGTGAGGTCACAGGCAAGACTGTCCCAGGCCTCCATTTTATACTGCAAGCCCTGGTACTGGCCCTGCAGTAGTCTCTGCTCATGGTGTTTTACCAGGAGCCATTCCATGAATTTTGACTCCTGGATGCCCCAGCGCTGCACTCTAAATCAAGTGCCTTCACCCAAACCAGCCATTCTGCCTGCAGTAGGAAGCTACAACCAGTTATGGGAAGTATTCCCGCCTGTGAGGTTTAAATACTGCCAATTTCCCGCACTTTCCCATGATTGGCCGGTTTTGAAAAAGCTACGCTATGGGCACACCTGCTTACTTAAGGTTGGCGCTGCTTAAAGAGGTATACCACTAGGTAGATTGACTTGGCTCCCCTACGCATTGCTTACACTTGCTAAGTTGAGCTGTGCTGCGGTTAGCATTGCTTAATAGTTAATTAGCACTATATTTGCCTTTTGGCAGTGATTTAGTCTTCATTACAGGTTATATATATGTCTGGTATCCGTGATTCATGTGTACATACACTGTATGGGGACCTGGGGATTTCTACACTTTATTACAATAACACCTCAAATCTATGCTTACTGCAGTACTCCAGTTCACATATTTATGTTCTGTGGCAGGTTATACAACATCACACTGTACATAGATTCAGTTTACATGTTTGGTTTGATTTCCCTGTGGTGAGGATTAATTTGCTGATGCCTCATTTATATGTATTGCTATGATGGCTTAGTGGTTAACTACTGTGACTGTCGTGTACAGGGTCCTGAGTTCGAGCCTTGCAGAAGCTGTTTATTTTGTTGCCGGGCAGAACACGAGCCGTTGGGTACAGAGTGATTAAGGCACTTTAAAGAAGTTGTAAGCGGGTGTGTGTGGGTTTGCGCAGAGCTAAGCAATGCTAACCTCTGGTTACAGTTTCTTGCATGCAGTTAGCTTCTACTTTGCTTAATCTGTTTAGGCAATGCTTATCCTCATCCAAATGCACTTAAACATGCTTACTAGTGCTTATATATGCTGACTACTGCTTATTTCTGCTTAAACCTGCTTACTAGTGCCTTATTCATTATGATATTGACACTTCACATATGCATTTAATGCAGTACTTAGTAGGTTATACAGCAGAAAACTGTAAAGAACTGTTCATATACAGATTTTACATGGACAATGCTATGTGCTGCAGTGGGACTTGAACCAGGAATGCCTGCTCGTTACGCAGATGCTCTGACCACTACATTATTGCTGTGCTGCTTCATTTGCCTATATCTTCATTGTTATCCTCTTCAGCCTTTTAAGCTGCTTTAACCGTAGCTAAGCGATGGGCACATACGCGCACCTACGGTTAGCTGTACTCAGAGTTTAAAAAAATAAATAAAGGGGCTTCTTCTTTTTATTTTTATGTCCTGTTGCTGTTGTACACATGGGGACTGTTGGTGGTGTTATGCGGACACCTATGAGCGGTCTCACTCATTTATTTACACTTTCTGCTGTTCTACTTTGCAGGGCAATGTTTATTCTGAGAGCTCTGCTTTCAGACACACCCCCTGCACTCATCCACGCTCCATGTAGGAATAGGAGTTCAGGCAGCACACCTTTATTAATATGCATGGCACGCTGCTGTCCTCCTCCTAAATGACCGCTTCCATGCAGGACTAGACTAGTCCTGCAGGGAAGATTAGTGAATCCGGGGGATAGTATGATTTTCAGATAATGTGCACACATTTTTATAAGGCAGTAATTAGAGAAATGCAATTAAGACTCTAATGGGCATATATTGAAATAAAACACCATTCAGTAAATTAATATGGGGCAAGTCAAAAAATTAATGTCATATAGTGCAGGCTGCCTGAGAACCACAGGATTTAATTTCATTTCTTAAAGTTTTGTATGGTAAACTGGCACTAATCTAGAAAGAAATGCCTTAGCCAAATGCAGTGAAGTTATGTAGCCTGAATGCATCATTTTCTGTATAATTACATCTCTGAGAATATCCATCTGTACTTTGGCAATGTGTTTTTGTTGCCCTCTACTTTTTAGGAGTTGGAGTTCCTAATGACAATGGGTAGAAGTAATTTGTTTGAAGTCAATAAAAGTAGAAAATAAAAACTAATGCTGTGAATAATATTTTCAAGATATGCCTTGCCTATGCCACAAATAATAACCCTATTTGTTGACCATGTAGGCCCACAGGAAACACTGTCCTTTTCAGGAGAAACCTGGGAGTAATACCTGCTTAAATTACTTGCTGAAAGTCATACAGCAGGCAAACAAGGACTGAGGGAATCAAACCTTGTTCCACAAGAACTGTAGCTCACAACCTTAACATTTTGGCCAGCTACTAGACAGAAAATTGCAATGCATTAGGCAAAACTACACTGTGAGTGGCATCATGCAGAGTGGGACTTATTCAGAAATACAGCTAGTGCCATCGCACAATCTGTTGAAGACTGGTGAAATTGTGTGTTCAGTATCATATGCTAATGACTGTGTAATGTTATAGAATAAGTGACATTATGGTAATGCACCAGACTGTAATTGCAAATTAGGGATAGTAATATTTCTAAGAAATGTATAAACAGGAAGTTGTATGCCATTATTTCTTGGTAAAGTGAGGCAGACACCATGCTATGGTCTGGAAGCAGCAGCTGTAGTAGTTGACCAGTATAGGTTAGACACTGCTCTTGCAGCAAGTGTCCGCAGTGGTACTCATCAAGCCCACAATGTTGCAAAATATCTGACTGCACCTAACATACTGTCACCTACAAAGTGCAGTTGAAGCCTATTGTTTAGATAGAAACACCATATGTAGACATATTTCTTCCTCATGTGAAATCCCATGGGATGCATGGAGTACTGAACCCAGTGGAAACAGGTATGTTTCGCATTGAATATTCTTGCTACATGGACCTTCTGGTGACCATCAACGGGGACGATGATACTATCAGCTGCATCACTATTATGAATACTACACATCAATTAAGTAAGCAATAATGCCATCTAGGTTGTGTGTTGATGTGTAATTAATGCCTGCACCCCTGGAAGGGCATTAATTACACATTAATACACACCCTAGAGGGCATTATTGTGCTTAGATGTGCTCAATGTAAAATTGCTGTGTTTTACATTCACTTATACAAGATCGTTGTCACTGTCTCAATCTCCTTCTGTCTTACACACACACACACACACACACACACACACACACACACACACACACACACACAGTCTTCTCTGCTTTCATACATGCACTCACACAAGATGTCTCTCACTCTCTCGATGTCTGTCACACACACACACACACACACACACACACACACACACACACACACACACACACAGTCACTTCTGCTTTCATGCACACATTCATTCACAAATGATTGCTCTCAGTCTCTCTTGATCTCTCTTTCTCACACACACACACACACACACACACACACACACACACACACACACACACACACATACACAGTCACTCCTGCTTTCATGCACACACATTTTGTCACACAAGCAGACAGCAACATAAACATATATACACACCATCATCTTTCTCTTTTTACTTTCATACATGCATACACCATCTCTCTCTCTCTCTCTCTCTCACACACACACACACACACACACACACACACACACACACACACACACACACACACATATATGCTTTTTATTTTACATTTGCTAAACAGCAGAAGTGCAGCTTAGCGAACATAAAATAGTAGCTCAACTGATCTCTGTCACACACTCCTACTTGTATACACTTTCACCCACAAACACATACACACATTTTTTAAATTTTATTTTATTTTACACTCGCTAAACAGGAAAAGTGCTGCTTAGTGAGTGTAAAATAATGGGGGCTGTGCCGTTTTTCTCAGTCTGAGCTCCACGGCAGCTTGTTAAGCTGCCGTGAAGCAGCGGACTCATTTTTCACCAGGCATTACTTGTACATTAATACCCTGCTGGACAATGCTTGTTCTCCAATCAGGGTACTGATGTACAGTATGCCCATTCTCTAACTGATGTTACATTGCAGCATGTAGAAGAGCATATGTGGTTCACAAGGACCAAAGAGAAAAGAAATAAAACTATGCAGGTGTTCTATGAAATAACCCATTTCCCTAATGTTCTAGGGGTCAATGTTTGCACCTACATCATCAGTAAAGCCCCATCTGGCCCAGTTTCCACTCCATCAACTGGCATGTGATGTACAGTGCACAAGGTATTATGTAACAGTGTGTCTGTGCATTATCCATACAGTTCCCGTGATTCCTCCACCTGGCACATGCTGTCTGTGCAACTCTGTACAGCATGGTGGTATATAAATAGCTAGAGTAAAGGGTTTACATCAGCGGACCAAACAGATGAGATCCAGTGGCAGAGGGAAGACCATACAAGCTAGAGGCAAGTGCAATACACTATGGGCCGGAATAGATGCAACAAAGATTAAAATGCAGTATTACACTCAGGCTATACTATGCAGTGCATTTACCAGTCATTCTGTACATCAGACATTATGTATTTATTTTACATTTATTTACCAGGAAATTCCAACTGGACACAGGTCCTTTTTCAGTGGAGGCACGGGGAGAAAAACTCCACATTTACTTAATAAATCATAGAACAATGTACAATAATAAATGACAAAAATACAAAAATATAATAATAAATGAATGACAAATACAAAAAGTAATACAGAGGAACAGAAAGTAATACAAAAAAAATAGCAAGTAGTATACAATAATACCAGGGACTACAATGCTATACAAAGTGAGTGAAAGAGTATAATAACATGAGGAGGTAGTAGTATATATGCCAAGATGTCATGGAAAAACATTTCATATTTTGGAAAATATCTGTTGTTTTTTTTTTTTAATTAATTTGCCATGTATTGATCAGTGATGTAACCTGACAGGGGAGATGGAGAGAGAGTCTGAAAATACAGTTGGAGATAAACAGAATACATAAATCATTATTCTTGAGTGCAATAAAGTAGCCAGTTCCAATTTCAAAGCCTGGGGAAGACATTTGAAAGTGATTATTAGCTACTGAGGAAAGGAGCTTGGGCTGTCATGTAGGGTTATAGGGACAGAGTCAGGAGTTTGTAATGATGTGTTTTGAGTAGCTTTTTGAATTGTGGGATAGAGCTGTTGGAAATAAGAGGTCTTGGGAGTTTATTCCATAATTTGGAATCTAGTGTGAGAATAATGATTCGCCGGCTGTGTTGTTTGCTTTGGAGACCTGTAGGAGGGATTTGTTGGATGAGCTGAAATGTCTAGAGGAGGTGTATGGCTGTAAGAGGTTTTGATAAGCTAGAGTTTTATCTGGTTGATGGAGGATTTTGTAAGCAAAGGTAAGTTGATTAAAGTGCAGTAATTGTGGAAGTTCAAGCCAGTTTAGTTGTCTAAGTGATATGCAGTGATGGGATCTATATGAAGCACCAGTTGCAAATTTGCTATCTAATTGTAGCAAGATTCAAGTTTGGTGAGGTCTGTTTTACAAAGGTTGATTAGTACTGGGGAAGCATATAAGAGAGTAGACAGGAGATGAGTTCAGGCAATAGTGGATTTAGTATTCTTAGTTAGGAATTTATTATTCCTATACAAGAGACCAAGTTTCTTATGGACCTTTTTAATGGTTTGGGCAATATGTATATTGAATTTTAGGTTGTTGTCTATTTCAACACCTAGCAGTTATGTGTGGGTTGAGGGCGTAATGGTGGTTTTGTTTTTGGATCGGATTCTGAAAGGTGTGTGGGGTGGTACTGATTTGAGAAGAGGGTGTTTTCCTTGGATGAAAGAGGAGAAGTTTTGTTTGGTTTGGTTTAAGGATAAGGTGGGATTTTGTGAGCCAGTTTTCAGCCAATAAGAAAGATTCCTGAGTGTGTTTGTGGAAAATCTAAAGAGAGAAGGTCGATCATATGAGGGCTGAATCATCAGCATATTGTACTATGGTGGCATGAGGTGTGGAGCTATGGAGTTGATTGGTAAAGATAGAGAAAAGCAGGGGCCCCAGGATGGAACCTTGGGGCACTCCTATGCTGACTGGATGGAGGGGGGGGTAGTTGTTGCTGCCATAGGGTGGCTTGTTGACATCCTGTTAGGTAATTTGAAACCAGTAGATGGATGAGGTACAGAGGTTTAGGGAGGAGAGGATGTTGATCAATTTAGGGTGGTTAACCATGTTGATGGCCTTGGATAGTTCTAGGAAAATAGCAGATATATATTGGCCATTATTCCTATGATGGTTAACTGTTTTGTTAAAGGATGTCAGGGCTGTGGTAGTGCTATGAGAGTAGCGAAAGCCATGCTGTGCATTTGTAAGCAAGTTTTCTCTTTGAAGGTAATCTGTGAGTTGGGTATGGATGTGTCTTTCAAGAATTTCACTTTCACTTAGTTATCTAATGCAACAGAGGAGGCAGGGCAGATTTGTCATCTTACGTACAGCTGGGAAGGGTCACAGTGACTGGGAGCAGCAACAAAGTGGTGGGGAATAAAAATATGGAAATGAGTGTGTGATGTGGGAAAGAAATTTGGGTATCTGGATATACTGTATATTGAGAAGATAGTGCTTCCGGGGTGGGGGTGGGGGTGGGGGGCAGCTGTCCAGATGTAGCGGGCAATTGTTTAGTATGGGTTCCAGGAGAGACAGTTCTTATGGATGTGGTTGCACTGTGTGTGCGTGTGTGTGTGTGTGTGTGTGTGTGTGTGTGTGTATGTGTATGTAAGACAGGTGCTGTGGGTTCCTAGCTAGGAACAACATAGACCATGAATATCCCCAGCCATGGATACATTGTCTCCAAGGAATAGAACTGGCACCAGCTCACAACTGTGAAGCTGTGACTGCCTGGTTGTGTCATGTGCCTGACCATCTTGTAGACTACATCTGCATGGGTGGTCACGGCATGCCACAGCAGACTTACACACACACACACACACACACACACACACACACACACACACACACACACACACACACACACACACACACACACACACACTTCTTGTGGGCAGTGTGGAGGATGTAGCAGCATGTGATTTTGACCTGTACACCTTGTGGGATTGTGCAGGGTGGAGGTGGATGAGCAAGAGCTTCAGAAAGCCACAGGGAGTCAGTCAAAGCATCTGAGTGCATCATTCGGTTAGGTGAGTCCCTCACATAAGTTGCCACGCAGGCCATGTAGGACAACTATCACACCCTCCATGATGGTAGTATAATCTGTCTTTGTTTGGATAGCAGCCATGCATCTCTGTTGAGTAATGTCTTTTGTGACATCTAGTTTGGGCAATGAGCAGGAGCCATTGCATTGATAGCTACTAGCCTGCTGCTCACAGCCCCTCATCCTCTGCTTTGTGGAGGTGCTACTGCCCACTGCTGGTGCATTAGCATGAGGTGAGTATGCTTCCTGAGTAGGGGTGCTGGGCATGATCTGTCCTAACAATGGCTCTGGAGAGGTGGAAGTAGTTTCCATAAGCAATATAACATTGTCAGAAGAGATGGTTGGTAGTGAGCCCTCTATAATCACCATTGCTGACAGTGGCACTGTGCTCTAAGACTATGGCTGTGCACTGCTACCATCATTATCAGTGTCCAGTGCAACACTGACATCAGACATGCCCTGTTTAGTGCCAAAAGTATTCCAATAGACTCCAGAACAAAAAACACAGCAAAGGAACAACAGCTAACATGAACAGCTTTATCAAAACAGTTGAGCACTTTCTTCCCTTCTATAATAAGGGACTTCTTCAGAACAAAATTATAAAATACCCACACAGACTACTAACCCAGCCTTAAATAGTGAACCACAAATTACACATCAATTAATACTTAAAATGACATACCATATAATAAAAAAACATATTATATAAAATATGTATCCAATATAATTTAAAAATATAAGCAGATAATACCTAACATTACCTAAAATATTATGTTAGATAAATGATATTATAAAAAACAATGTACCAATCCCCTGAATAAGAGATTTTTACCCTAATATATGTAAATTTTAATATGCTAGATAAGCTAATAGCCTCATTAATACCTGGATACTTTGTGGCATCAAGCCTAAGTTGCCATCTTAGCTCACAGATATCCAAATGGACATCAAGGCATCTACCTTGTGGATCTTTAAACAAATGTTGGATCACAAAAAAATCTAAAAACATGGTCTATACATTCATTAATTTTAATTGTAGCACCACTAATGTGGTTTATGTAGCTAAGTGTTTGACGTGCCCTATTTTTATGTGGGTAAGACTGCTAGACCTTTTAAGAATAGAATAAGTGAACATTTATTGGACATCAGACATAATAGGCAAACTAATGCATTAGCAAGACATATTAACAAATGTAGAGACCATGTTTTTAGATTTTTTGTGATCCAACATTTGTTTAAAGATCACAAGGTAGATGCCTAGATGTCCATTTGGATATATGTGAGCTAAGATGGCAACTTAGGCTTGATGCCACAAAATATCCAGGTAGTAATGAGGCTATTAGCTTATGTAGCATATTAAAATTAAGACATATATTAGGGTAAAATCTCTTATTCAGGGGATTGGTACATTGTTTTTTTATAATATAATTTATCTAACATAATATTTTAGGTAATGTTAGGTATTATCTGTTTATATTTTTAAATTATATTGGATACATGTTTTATATAATATGTTTTTTCATTATATGATATGTCATTTTAAGAATTAATTGATGTGTAATTAGTGGTTCACTATTTAAGGCTGAGTTAGTAGTGTGTGTGGGTATTTTGTAATTTTGTTCTGAAGAAGTCCCTTATCATAGAAAGGAAGAAAGTGCTCAACGGTTTCAATAAAGCTGTTCGTGTTAGCTGTTGTTCCTTCGCTGTGGTTTATGCTCTGTTTAGTGGTTGAAGAGTCTGTAACCATAGCACCTGTGTATACAGACAAACACTCATGAATAACACTGCTAATATGTGACAAACCTGTGATGTATTGATAGCATCGATAGCAAACAATGTAAACAAGCACACCTTAGTATGGAATGTCATGGTGCCTGCATCCTATATATGTCTGTTGAGGAGATATGATGGTGTTGAACATTCTTGCCACTGTTATGCCATTAAGAAATGTTACTGACATACATTCAGGTGTTCACCACCAATCAGGGTCCTTTCACTGTCTACAGAAAGGGACATTAAGAACTTTTCCATGGCATTAAAAGTGGTCTGTATCCACAGATCCCCACCCATGGTCATCCTGTCTTTTGCAGTAGTACAGGCCTCATTGCAGGCATGCAAGATCATGTCAGTGTCTCTGTGACACACCTGATGGGCTGCCCTAAATTGGCTACTGACCGTGCTTACATCCACTACCACCTCACACCACACACACTATGAGAAGTCCAAGCTACTCTTCCACGTGTTCAGCATCTACTTTTCTTTCTCTCAGAGAGTGTAAAGTAGCACATCTATCTCTTCCCAGGAGAATTTCTTGACTTGCATCCTCTCTCTCTAGGCGCCATGAATCTAACTGGAAAACTGCATTTACACCTTTTGTCATTGAGCAGGTACAGCATTTTCATAGCACTGGTGTGGCATATGAGCCACTATAAGCCACACGCTGCATACTGCATTTTCACAGGACACTGCCACATAGCAGTCCAGTAGGGCAGCATGGGGCTGCACTATGTTGTGACATGCACCTTGTCATCAGCCTATACTTACATGTGCCCATGAAAACACAGCTATTGTGTGCCCCACATTGGTTATACAGTGCATCTTCCCCATCCCACTACATCCAGTGTGCTCCATATACAATCCATGGATACAGACTTGTGTATTGCAATACAATCCTCTTTATCTGAGCTGTCTATCAAGGGAAATAATCCATGTAACACATTCCCATAGCCATACATTTCCTGAGCTACTGCTGTCTGCATCGATGACCTGTTTTCAGCATTGCAACCACCGCCAATGCTCCCCATCTCCCTATTAGTAACTTTGCTGTGCAGAACCCCACACCCCTAAAATAAAAGAGTCTTACAGCCATCAGGTCAATCCCCTTTCCTGGCAATGGCCAGCTTACCCATACTACTTCAGATATTTCACACTTCTGTTATCTGTAGAGCAATGCAGTTATTTATTGTAGTGATCCGTCATATTTTACGCTGTATTCCACATCTCCTTATCAGCAGGTAGCTGTGCAGCATCTCCTCAACAATAAAATATTCTTATAGCCTTCCCTGTGCTTACCATCTGCATGCCACAAGGTAGCTGTGGTGTATCCCCCCCCCCATAACAAAATGTTTTTACAGATATGCAGTCACATTTCCCACACCACATGCCAATGGCCTGTGTACCCTTACCACAGCAGCTAAGAACAGTTCTTCCCTCTGTACCTCAATATAAATATATTCTGTGTGAGCATATCACTATTCTTGAAAAAAATCAATACCATCATGAGCATTGCAAGGGTAATGGCTGTTGTTCTCCTTCTATTTCAGGGCTTGTTGCCTGACAAGTATGTTACTGAATCAGTTTATGGTAAATGTTTTGGATGACTCATTTAGCACAATGCATATCATACATAGACTTACAATGAGCTACCTGTCTATGCATATGCATAGACGACTGCAAAGTGGTCTGTACAAGTGTGGGCAGGTTCATGACTTTCAAAGAGCTGCAGTTTTCTTAGTCAACAATACTGACCCTAGATACGTGTGCCACAACCATGGACACTCTTTCTTTCTCTCTGCCCTTCTCTGTGTTCCTCGGCTTGCTTTTCAACTTTCTGCCTGTCTTATAAACCCATTTCATTTCATTTGTAATATAAAAATAGTAAGGATTTTGCTGTGTAGCAATCTACTGGGCTGTCAGCTGTTATGAAAGCAGTGTCTTTTTTTGGTGGGGGGGGGTGATGTGGCTTTCAATTTTATTCTGGCTGGTAAAGGTGGGACATACTGTTTGGTCAATAAAGAGTATTGTACTTATACCAAAGAGACAATTAAAAAAAGTAATTACAGATGGTAGTCCAGATGGGAGTTGGAAATTTAGGAAGGGATCCATCCAAATCTGTAGGTATGTGTTGAAGTGAAATTTTTAATAGTGTTATTCAGTTGATTTAAGATTTTTAGTAATCTGGAGGTAGAAGTGAGCTTTTGCCTAGTACGAAATCATTGCATGTGAAGTTGTTCAATCTCGCCGTTCATTCTTTACTGATGGGTTCGGAGCTGATATGGCCATTTGCAAAGCTCAAGGTTTACCAGTAGCTCAAGATCCTGCCCCTTATCCCATGATGCACTGCTGGAATTACCTCAGATCTAGTTTGCCGCCGCATGGATCTCAGTGATTCCAGTTCGCTTGACACTATTTTGAACAAAAAACATGTTTTTCACAAGTTATTCTATATTTCTTTTCATATTATTTGTTAGTTCTATAAGATTCCTTACCCTTTGTGTGCCTTTTGAATAGTTAGCTTAGTTGTGGTGGCCTCGTGTTTGGCCTGGTTGTTTAGAGTGAGTGTTTCTATATTATTCTAGTTGTTTCCTTAATAATATAGATATATATAGAGTATAGTTATACATATTTAGCCAGTGCTGGCCCTTTTTTCTCCGGGCCGTTGTTTAGAGTGTGTGTTTTCTATATTATTCTAATTTATTACCTGCTTTTTTTTAGGTGTGTTCACTTGAGCCTAAGTGTAGTTTTTTATGATATAACTGACTGTGACTTTTAGGCTGTATTTAGGCTTTTGTGGCCTTGTTCCTAGTGTTAACCCTAAGGGATTTTCTTGGGATATGTCTGAGGATATGGACAAACACCCAAAGTCTGAATTCAAGAAATGTCCAGACTGTGGGCAAAAGATGTCTGTGACCAATGGGCACATTCATTGCGTTTATTATTTAGGTGCTGTGCATTTGCAGGAGTCCTGCAGTATCTGCCACTCCTTTTCCTCAAGGGTATTATTGGCGAGGAAAAGGAAGCTTGTTGATCGAGGCTTGCTGAAGCATCCTTTTGCCGAAGCTTTGAGTCACCAGGATGGGGCCAGAAAGTCCTCCAAGTCTTCCAAATCTTCAGGAGACACCAGGGTTTCTAGAGAGTCAAAAAAATCTAAGAAAATGGAGGATTCTGGGACATTGGCTCCACAGCCTTCAGAGCTGAGCGTCTTCTAATTTTGGAGCCGGTCTCTGAGAGACCAGCATCTCCACTCCTTCAGTCGGCACTGTTGGTGCACTCCTCTAGGTCTTCTGTCAGCCTCTCAGATTTGGATATGGGCCGATTGCTGCAGAAGCTCTTACGGGCACCAGGCCTTGCTAAATTGTTGTTGGCTCCAACCCTAGTGTCGAAACCAAAGACCACCACCCCGGATTTACTGCTCCTCCTCCAAGCCGAACAAGATCTTCGGAGCCAGAGGGGGCAGACCTGCTGATCGTGGAGCCTTTGGAGCCGAGACCTGCTCTGGTGTCATCAGTTACATCTACTTTGATGTCCTCAGTGCTGACTGGGGACTCTAGGAGCCGACACTCTCCTGTCCAGTCCGGGGAGGATAGTCACACTGACTTGTCAGTGCCGACTCTTCCTCTCAGGGCCTCGGCTCTGATGAGCTCGTCTCCTACCTCCAGCTCAGAGCCCACGGCCTTGGTGCAGGAAGGGCTGATGGTTCCTTTGGGTCCGTCGACTCCTTCTCATTGGAGCCGTGATACTTTCGAAGCCATGAGGACAGCCTTGTCCCCAAAGACATCCTCGACACCAGGTCTGGCCTCTTCTTCTCCCAAAGCACCTGTGTCCACTTCTGCCTCCATCGTCCAGGCCAAGCGTAGTGACCCTGACCCTCAGAAAGCCCCACAGGACATTCCTTGCTCTTCCCAGACCTTCCCAGAGGCACCCACTGAGGTGGTCCCCAGGAAGAGATTGTGTAAGAGGAGACACTTGGACTCCCCACAGGAGTCTTTGACATCTGACACTGACTTGGATGAGTCAGAAGGGTCCCCACGATCCCCCTCTGAGGATATGTCCTTAGCGGAGATACTCGAGATCCTTAGGCAGAAGGGTGACTGGCAGTCCAAAAGCCCTACTGAGGATGAGTCAGTTCTCCTGAAGGCTTTTGGGTCTCAACCTTCCACCTCTTGGGTGTCTCCGCCCTTCAATGACCTCATGCAGCTGGTCTCTCGGAGGGTGTGGGAGTCACCAGAGTCCATGGAACCTGTCCCTCGAAGGCCTAATAAGTTAATTTCTGCCCCCATAGTTAAAGCCTTTTTGTACAAAGGAGTCCCTGTTGATGCCCTAGTGGTGGTGGCTGCCACCAAAAAGGAAATGTCTGAGACTTTCTCATAGATCCATCCTCCTAACAGAGAGTACAGGATCATGGATCGATATGAGAAACGCATGTTTAGTTCAGTGACTTTTACACTCCGATCCCTGAACTATTTGACCCATTTCACCAGACTGCAAAGAGATCTCCTTAAGGAGTTGGGGGATACTCTTCAGGGTACTGTAGCTGCAGTGGCTTCCGACAAAGTTGCCGCTCAGCTTGCTACCCTAAATTCCATTGTGAACTCATCCATGCGTCTCATATCATATGCAGCCGATGGGACGAGTAGGGCAGTGGGTACAGGAATTGCTCTAAGAAGACATTCCTGGATGTGCTTGTGTTCTTTCGCGAAGCCCTTTAAGTCTTCATTTGTCAATACCCCTTTTGATTGCTCATCTCTCTTTGGGCCCAAAGTGAAGGAAACTCTGACCAGGTGTGAACAGGAGGGAAAGACTCTGTCTGTCGTTGGAGTCTGTTTTTCCACCCCTACTCGGCCTTACCCCAAAGGCCAAAGGGGAGGGAAAATGTGGTTCCGAAAAGCCCAAGGAGCCTTTCAGGACACATGTGGTGAACTCCCCTCTAGGGGCAGAGGAGGTGGGATCAATGGAAGATACTGCACTCGTGGCAGAGGGGGTGCGCAGTACCAGGGTGACAGAGATCACTTCTCTGGTCAACCCTATCAGTGCTCCTGAAAGGAGGCCCAACTTTCCTGCTCTGGAGGCAGTCGAGGGTCACTTATTTTTGTACCCAGATGCCTGGCAAGATATAACAAATGATAGCTGGGTACAAAGTATTGTTTCCAGAGGGTATTTCATAACGTTCTCCACTCCACCAACACCCACAAGGAGAATCCCGGATGTTCCACCCAGTTACAGGGAACAAGCAACTATAGAGGTCCACAAGTTGCTAGAAAAAAGAGTCATCCAGCCAGTCCCAGCAGACCAAACAGGATCCGGAGCTTACTCAAAACTCTTTTTGGTTCCAAAGAAAACGTGACTGGAGACCTGTTTTGGACCTCAGCAGACGCAACCAATTTGTGAAGAAGGAGAAGTTCTAGATAGTCATGCTACAGTCTAGGCTTCCCTTTTTTAGGGAGAGACAATTGGATGTGCTTGATAGATCTCAAGGATGCGTACTACCACATAAAAATGGCCAGGCCATCCAGAGATCATCTGCATTTCCATCTGGGAGCCAATCATTATCAATTTTGCGCCCTGCCCCTTGGTCTCACTACAGCCCCCAGAGTGTTCACTAAACGCATGGCAGTGGTCACGGCTCACCTGAGGCATTTAGGATTCCAGGTGTTTCCGTACCCAGATGATTGGCTCCTTACCTCTGCCCCCAGGCATCAACTGATTCAGGCAATGGAATACACTCTGACACTCTGCAATCACTTAGGCATTACAGTCAACTCAGAAAAGTCTGCCTTGTCGCCATCACAGCATATCGTCTTTATAGGGGCAGAGTTAGACACTTCAACCACCACTTTACGACTACCAATCTTCTTTAGCAGCATGTCAGCTCATTGGTGTCGAAGGACAGCGCACCAGCTGCAGAAGTTTTAAAAGTATTGGGTTTGATGGCTGCAGCGATCTTGGCCATACCATTAGCAAGGATGCATATGCGGATTCTTTAATGGCTGCTGTTCACTCAATGGTCTTATCAGGAACTTCCAATGAATCACATGATTTTAATTACAAACTCTTGCAAGTGGGATCTCCAGTGGTAGTTGACATCTCTCCATGTAACCATAGGATGCCCCTTTGTACTACCCCCCCCCCAGTAGCCACTGTGACCACGGACACTTCCCTGATAGGGTGAGGTGGGCATTTTTAGGGAAAGACTGCCCAAGGCACATGGACGGATCAAGAGTCACATCTGCATATCAATGTCCTGGAGATGAGAGCAGTACTTCTGGCATTGCAGTACTTCCAAGACACTCTTCCTCTAGTGACGATTGCAATTCAGACAGACAATATGACAGTGGTCTGGTACTTGAACAAGCAAGGCAGGACCAAGTCTTACTCCCTTTGCTGAGAAGCCCTCAGAGTTTGGCAGTGGGCTGTCTCCTCTAAGCACTTGGCAACGCACATCCCTGGGAGATCCAGTGTGATAGCAGACAAACTGAGCAGGACACTTTTGTTGCTGCACAAGTGGTCCCTCAAACAAGAGATTGCGGACAGGATTTTCCGCAAATGGGGCCAGCCTTGCTGTGATCTTTTTGCCAGTCACATCAACACAAAATGCATAAGCTACTTTGCCCTGATTCCCCCTCCGGGAGACCCCCTGAGAGATGCACTCGTACACGATTGGCCCCAGCGTCTCCTCTATGCATTTCCTCCAATCCCTCTAATACCCAGATTTCTACAGAAAGCAAAGTCGCTGGCAAGGACTATCATTCTTTTAGCCCCTCATTGGCCTCAGCAGATTTGGTTCCCATTTCTTCATCATCATCTCTTGGAGGATTCATGGATTCTGGACCCAGTTCCGGACCTTCTGACACATCTGTCGGGGGACCTCCATCCTTCCTTGCAGTCACTGAAACTAACAGCTTGGTTGCTCCAGTTCCCCTCATAGTCAGGTTTCATAACCTTTCTAGTGAGGCAAGGCAGATCCTCTTGTCGTCCCATAAGACATCCACCAGAAGATTATATCTTAGTAAGTGGAAGAGATTTTTCATATGGGCCTCTAAGCAGAACATTGATCCTTATCAAGCCCCTTTGACGTCATTTTAGAATTCGTGACTATGATTTTTAATAAAGGAGCTGCAGCTGCTACAGTTCAGGTCCAGTTGGCTGCTATATCTAACTTTCATCTTGGAGTGAATGGGCTAAACATAATGTCCCACAAATTGTCCAAGGCTTTTCTCAAAGGAACCTTTCACATGAGGCCTCCAGTGAAAAATCCTTATTCTCCTTGGAATCTAAACTTTATGTTGTCTCGTATAATTTTCCCCCCATTTGAACCAGCATCATCTTGTGATCTCAAATTCTTATCATGGAAAACCATATTTCTGGTGGCTATTACTTCTGCCCGCAGAATGTCAGAACTTCAAGCCTGATCTATCAGCCCTCCTTATTTGATTTATCATGCTGATAGAGTATCTCTTAGGACAAACCCCTCCTTTTTGTCCAAAGTTTGCTCAGAATCTAATATCAACCAAGTCACTGAGTTGCCAGTCTTTTTTCCCTAACCATTCCAACAAATTAGAGTACATGCTGCACAAACCTGACGTTCACAGACAGCTCAGATATTATTTGGACAAAACAAAATATGTTAGAAAATCAGACCATCTCTTTGTGTTATTCTCTGAAGCCAGAAAAGGTAGACCAGTGGCTAAAACAATGCTTTCTAAATGGCTATCTGATTGTATCACCTTTGCTTTTTCAGCTGCTAATATGCCCTTACTACACAAGATTAAAGCTCATTCTACCAGGGCAGTTTCTACATCTTCTGCATTCCAAGCCAAATTGCCCCTTGATAACATTTGTGCTGCTGCCACTTGGTCTAACCCTCATACCTTTATCACTCATTACAAAGTTGATAACGCCTCCAGGGACAGGGCTTCCTTTGGGTCTGTGGTCCTGAAGAATGTCCTCCCGTGAGCCACCCATGATTGAGGGTGCTAGGGACGCTACCCATCAATAAAGAATGAACGGCAAGATTGAACAACTCCACATTAAGAAGTTATGTACTCACCATAACGTTCCATGTGAGTTGTTCCATCTCACCTTCATTCTTACGTCCCTTCCTCCATCCTCCACCTGGCTGATAGTTGACCTAGAGGCTGGTCTCATCCTGGTTACTCAATTCTTCTTCCTCTCTATGGGAGGGTAGTTCTCTTTACCAGGGTAGGAATAACAGAAATGAGTAAGTCTGATGGACTGGAGGGATTGGGTTTCTTATTGATAGGTTTTACAATGACATTTTTCTAGATATTAGGAATAATACTAAATGTAATAAAAAGGCTGAAGATCTGTTTCAGTGGGATTGGCTAGAAAAAGGGATAGGGAGGTTGCTGAAATGAGAAAGGAAATCAGAGGCAGAAAGATGAGAGAATGTAGAATTCACAGAGGAAAGTTTATTTTGTCCTGTTACTGGAAAGTGGGAGATATACAGGTTAGTTAGTAGAGAGGCGAGTAATTCTGCAACAGTGTTAGGATCAGATGATTTCAGAACTGGTGACCAGTAGATTAAGGAGAAGGTAGGTTTATGTTTGTTAATATTATTCTGTGATCTATGACAGAACAATATGAGCTTTGATGGTATATATACATATGGATAATGGATATGAAAACTAATAGGACACTGGTAACTGGAAAGTGGTGGGTTGATGGTGATGTTTGAGATACAAGAAGCCTTGTTAGTTAACATGAGATATAGGGGCAGTGGTGAAATGTGCTGTGGTTGGGTCTATAATAAGTCACTGAAACAGCATTACAGCGAATGACATTTTGCCAACACATATAGAATAAAATTTGACAACAGCAAAATCTCAGGTCAGCAATTTTTTTTCCCAGGGACAAAAATTGCTTGGCCTGAGCCATGACATTTCCATTTACCCCATTGTAGTCCGATCTCGGAGTTGGTATATTTAGTTAGGGGGGTGTGCGGTGCGAAGGCCCCCTCTCTGTAGTGTTTTAAGTGGTGTGTTATGTTTTGTTGGTTTACTGAATTTTTTTCCCTGGGAAAAAAATCAGTGACCTGGCATTTCGCTGTTGTCAGATTTTGTTCTATATGTGTCGGTGAAACGGCACTCGCTGTAATGACATTTCGCTGATTTAATATACACCCCTGTGGCTGGGTTTAGTACATTGAGATATGAGCTGGGTAAGGTTGAATTGTAACAGAAGAATATTCAGCTCAGTGGAAATAGGACTAAGCAAGTTAAGACTGAGGTCTCCGAGTGTTGTTTTTTTTTGATATTTTTAGAGGAAACAGTTTTTCTTAGTAAGTTATTTAGTTTGTGGGATAAGTAGGGTGGTAGTAAATATGCTATAGTGAGATTTACTATGTTATTTTGTGGGAAAGGAAGGATACACATAGCCAGTTAAAAGAATTATTTATGTTAGTGCTTTCTTGAGTAATTTGGATGTGTAATTCTGACTATAACAGAAGAAGAAGAGTTCTGCCTCCTTGTCTTGAACCTGGCCTGCGGTCAAAAAGTAGTTGTAACCATGGAACAAATTGTATAAGGAAGGATTGTTAGCCTTAATTCATGATTCTGTGATAGGAATTCAATCAGGTTTACATAATGAAATGAAGGCATCGATCTGTTCTGTTTCTTATGATTTGTGCATTAATTAGTATGCAGACTAGTGTAGATGAACCTTGGTTAGCTTTGATGTTACCTCAAAGAAGTAGTAGGGGCAAGACTGGTGACAGTTTGTAGAGATGTCTGAAGGTGTAGGAGCAGACTATTAAATGATACATTTTATATATATATATATATATATATATATATTTCTATATGGGTGTGTGTGTGTGTGTGTGTGTGTGTGTGCACGTATGTATAGGAGGTATTAGTAACTGAGGTACTTAGAGTGATGCGTGTTGTAGGATATGGTAATAGAGGGAAGATAGAGGATATGTATGGTTTGGTGTTTGAATGAAGAGAATCTAGCATAGTTGTATTAAGTAGAACTGGGTGAAGAATGAGTTGGGGGGTACTTGACAGAGTGAGTGCTATAGTAGGCATTGTATGGAAGGATAGTAATAGTTGTTAGTAGGAGGGTCAAAAGTAAGCAGTTAGGACAAAAAGTGGAGTACATTCTTTGGTAAAGAAGAGAAAGCTACATAACTGTTGGATGCGATCAGTGGAAAGGAGACAAAGCTAGGTAGGATGAATGTTGGTAGTTTGAACTGGAAACTGTAGTATGTAACTTGAAGGTGATAGTATTATGTAGGTAGAAGTGGGTGTGGAAAAGGTGGAAATAAATGTAGAGAACTTGGTGTGGCTGTGGAATTGGGGGTGGGAGAGGACTGAAGAGGGTCAGAAGTCACATTCTGTTTGAATCAGTCAGCTTGCATACCCTGAGTAAATAAGAACATTCATTGGTAAGCTAATATATCAGGCAAGCTTCATGTTCCAGAGAAAATAGCAGAGATAAATATTTTTAAGAATTAAAAATGTAATAATAATACTAAGCAGTTATACAATTAAATCATAATGAGTGCGTGACAGCAGCTGAGCCTATTTAGTGGTTATGTTTTTGTCTTGGTGTTAATCTTGGTGGCTTTGAAACTGCCCGCCCCTCTTGTAAATTTGCACTTGGATACTCCGCCTGGGCCCATCTCATTTGCTCACTCAAAAAAAAAAAATGTATCTGCTTTTACTGTATTTGTGTTTCTTCCTAGTTTATTTTGCTTTTGCGTCATCTTAAAAGTACTCAGTTGTATTTATTACTGCTTGGTGTAACTCATTCTAAGCCTTTTAGTTTAAGCACTTGGGCTTCAGACCAGTTGTTTTACATTAAGAAGGTTTGTGGTCTGCACTGTAGTGGCAGGACAGGTAGCTTACATCCTTCTAAGTTGGGAACTGCTGATTGAGGGCTCAGTGTCTGTTATTTTAAAAGT
Organism: Protopterus annectens; assembly: GCF_019279795.1. Lineage (NCBI taxonomy): Eukaryota > Metazoa > Chordata > Ceratodontiformes > Protopteridae > Protopterus > Protopterus annectens. The sequence goes on from NC_056730.1 coordinate 735,900,240, forward strand.
GTATTAATTCTGGTTTAAGCACTTGGGCTTCAGGCCAGTTATTTTACATTAAGAGGGTTCATGATCTGCACTCTGGTGGGAGGAGAGGCTGAACTCTGCCCTTCTGAGCTGGGAATTTCTGGTTAAAGGCTTATAGTGCCTGCATATTTGAACTGCTTCTTACTGAAACTGGTACACCTTGTTTGCTGTAGCATAGACTAGATCCAGGCCTGCTGAATCTAGCTTTGTTTGTATAACTTGAGCACTAATCCAGGCATTCTTTAAAGTATTCAATTGTATTTATTACTGCTTGGTAGTAACTTGATTAAAGTGTAGCTATCATTCTAAGTCTTTTGGATTAAGCACTTGGGCTTCAGACCAGTTGTGTTACATTAGGAAGGTTTGTGGCCTGCACTGTGGTGGCAGGACAGGTAGCTTACATCCTTCTAAGTTGGGAACTGCTGATTGAGGGCTCAGTGTCTGTTATTCTAAAAGTGTATTATTTCTGGTTTAAGCACTTGGGCTTCAGGCCAGTTATTTTACATTAAGAAGGTTCGTGGTCTGCACTCTTGTGGGAGGAGAGGCTGGACTCTGCCCTTCTGAGTTGGGAATTTCTGGTTAAAGGCTTATAGTGCCTGCATATTTGAACTGTTTCTTACTGAAATTGGTATACTTTGTTTGCTGTAGCATAGACTAGATCCAAGCCTGCTGAATCTATCTTTGTTTGTATGCTTGTTGTTTGTTTGCTTGTAATTTCCCTGAAACGCTAATTCCACCTAAAACACGGCTTTTCAGCGCTTATGTGGATCCCTAGTGATATCTGCATTGCTTACTGTACTTATTTCCTTGTTTCACTTAAATGAAAGTTACTGTTTGTCATTTTTGCATTTAAGTTACCTGTAGCACATTGCATTTAAGTTACCTGGCACTTGCTCACTAAAGCAATTATATAAGTCAGCACTAAAAAATTAAAAGCACTACACCCTCACAAACTCCCCTTGAGTACCTTGTTCCTTATTGGCCCTTTTTTTCAATTATAAAGGAATTCCCAATACTATTCTAGCATGTCCAAAGGTCACTTGTCAATCTCCTCTCCGGTCCAGCTGGTGAATCTGGGAATCTTGAGGCAATGTTACAACTGCCTCATGTACAAAGACAGCCCTCTCCTCCTCCCAACAAATTCTAACACGTGAGAGATGCAACCATATAGCCAAACTGAAGGCTAAGCTCTCTCAACTCAGTACTGGCGTAACCAGTCAGGAGGAAAAGGAAACCACACTCACTACAATTCCAGTCTTACATAGACCTACCATGACAGCAAATCAAACACTTAAACACACAAAAACATACTCGGAGGCTCTAAATAAAAATCTGCCTAAGCAGCAGAGACCTCCAAAGCAGACACCCAAGCAACCGCACACCCAAAACAAAACATGTGCAACACATAGCTCACAAAGCCAGTGTGCCAAACAGTCACAACCCTTAAGGCTAAACAACACACCTGATACACTTGTAATAGGTGACTCTGTCGTCAGGCACACTGACGTCCCGCTCACCAGGCTAAACAAGGAGAAGGTCACGGTGAGCTGTCTGTCGGGCGCTAGGATCCACCACATAACACAAGCACTCAGGTCACTCCAAGGCAAGTACAAATATGACTCAGTCATTGTCCATGCTGGTGTGAATGACCTGAGATGTACCTCCCTGGACTACATGAAAAGAGACATAGAGGAGCTCTCTGAGCATGTAGCCCAGGCCGGTATGACCCTGACCTTGAGTAGCATCTTACCCTCACCAAGAATGATGCCACAATATGAAGACAAGATTATCAATTTCAACAATTGGCTTAAGTATTGGTTTCATTCAAAGGGGATCCAATGCCTGTCAGCCTGGGATGGCATGCTCGACAAGCCACGATGCTTCGCTAGGGAAGGCTTGCACCTATCACCCCTGGGCTTTCGGATATTGGCAAAGGCTCTTGCTACCCCCATAGTGCCTTTTTTAGGCAAGGCTCAAAAGACAAACCCACCTCCATAGGTATCACAAGGGATAAGAAACTAAGAGTAGTGCTACTCAATGCCAGAAGTCTAAACCTCAAGATGCATGCACTCGAAACTCTCCTTAGCATGGAGAACATCGATATCTGTGCAGTAACAGAAACCTGGTTCAAGGCTCCTGAGAGCACGCCAGCACTACCATGTTATACCTCATACCATGCTTTTCGGCCCCAAAACTTGGACCGAACTACAAAAGGAGGGGGAGTATCAATATTTGTCAAAGATACCCACACCTCCAGGTTGGTGGCACAGCACGAAGCATCAGAGACTATCCATGTGCAACTAACAGTGGGTAAAACTGCCTTCCAGTTTATAGCCTGCTACAGACCTCCCTCCCAAACCCAGGAACAACACTCAGCCTTCCTGAGAACACTGAAAAATATGAAGGTCTCTCCAAACACCATTATATTGGGCGACTTCAACTACCCAAACATAGACTGGGAGCATTACTCTAGCTCCAACACCCTAGCCCAAAGGTTCCTAGAATTTATAAACTCAAATGCTATGGAATAACTTGTTACCACTCCCACAAGAGGGGAAAACAAACTGGGCCTGATCATCACCAACATGGGGACTCTATGCTCCAAACCAGAAGTGTATCCCTCACTGGTAAGATCAGACCATAAACTAATCTCACTGGATATTCACATCCCGACCCCACCCCCTGCCCAGAAAACCACAGTGAAAAACTTCTCTAAAGCAAATTACACACTCCTCAAAACCGAGGTGGAATCCATCAAAGCCCCTGGGCCTGTGGGAAATATGGCTCAAAATGCAGAATCCTTTATAAACGCATTCTATAAACACCTTCAGGAATGCATGGATCATGCAATCCCAAATAAAACCAAGACCCAATCCTACAAAGGCAGTCGTCCTGTCTGGAGGACCCCAGCCATAAACAAACTATACAATAGAAGGAGGAAGCTACTACATGATAGAGCAAAATCCCAAAAAGGGAAGGCATCTCTGATCAGTATTAGCAAAAAACTATGGGCACTCATAAAATCGTCTAAGGCCAGCTTTGAGAGAAAAATTGCACAGGACACTAAGGAACCTGGGTGGGAATTCCCAGATATGCTCAGAATTAGTCCAAAATGACAAAAAATACACTAAACCCACAGACATTGCCAACATCCTAGCTGACAGGTTCAGCGCAAACTTCTCCCCCCCCCCACCATAAGGGCAAATATCTATCCCAGCAGAGTGCTGCCCCCCTCACATCTCAGATGCTCAGGTAAGAGCCGCCCTCTCCAAAGCAAAAAACACTGCATCAATGGGACCAGACGGTGTCCCGGGCTGCGTCCTACATGAACTCCAAGAAGAGCTAAACTCAAACATAAAACTACTGTTCAGTCTCAGCCCTACTACAGGATATGTACCCAAAGAGTGGCTTACAGCAACGGTGGTCCCTCTCCACAAAGCTGGTGCCTCAATGGATCCTGGAAACTATCGCCCCATAAGCCTGACTAGCTTGGTCTGCAAAGCTATGGAAAGGATCATCATGGACCTTATAAATAAAGATATTGGGGACCTACAGACACTGGATCCTACCCAGTTAGGCTTTGTTAAGGGCAGATCCTGCCTCTTAAACCTGGTCCATTTCTTTGAAACAGTCACCAAGGCCATTGACGACAGGAAGGTGGTCCACACAGCCTACCCGGACCTTGCAAAAGCCTTCGATACAATACCCCACTCGGGCATTATAGATAAGCTCACCAGCTTAAATATAAACCCCTATGTCACTAGATGGGTTGCAAACTGGCTCAAGGACAAAACCTACATGGTTAGAATTGCTGGAGCCATGTCAGACTCCAAACCAGTTACAAGTGGCGTCCCACAAGGCTCAGTCCTGGGACCTCTCTTGTTCGGTATATATTTCTCAGAGGTACAGGCCAACATGGAAGGACTGTGGCTGACCAAGTTCATAGATGACTGCAAACTGGGTGCCATAATCGACTCTCAAGCCGACACAAGCATCCTCCAAAAGGGCATCATAGAAACAGACAACTGGTGCCAGAGCCATGGCCTCAAGCTAAACGCCAAAAAGTGTATAGTCATCCCCTTTGGCAAAAACAAAGTGCCCACAAATTCCCACATAAGTGGTAATCCATTAAGTACAGAAGAAGTAATTAGGGACCTGGGGACCCAAGTTGATAGCAATCTCTCATTTGACAACCACGTGGCCAAAGTGGTTAGAAAAACATTTTATATAGCCCACCTAATCATGAAGGGATTCACATCTAGATCAGGGGAGGTCATCGTACCTCTTTACGCATCTCTCATCAGGCCCATAATTGAGTACAATGCCCCTTTTGGGATGTACTTTACCAGACACCTGCAGCAACTGGAAAAACCCCAAAGTACCTCACCAAGAGGATCAAAGGGCTCAAACAGATGCCATATGCTGCCCGGTTAAAGAAACTCCAGCTCTACTCAGTGGCATACCGCCTGCTCAGAGGCGATCTGTGCCTGACGTATAAAGCCATGTCCAACCCGGAATTAATGGACATGCTGCACCTCAGAAAATCCAAATCCTATCGAGCTATGCGATCGAGAGACTTGAACCTCAGCACTGAAATAAATAGGACATGCTGGAGGGACATATTCATAACCCAGAGGCTCCCTTCACTCTGGAATAAAATCCCAGTCCAGGTTAGGCAGAGTCCCTCACTGACTCTCCAAGAGGAATCTTGATGAGTGGATGGGGGATCATAGGTTTACGCCGGGTATCACTTCTGTGTCACTGTTAGACAGAGGCACAGTATACTAACCTTGAAAAAGGGCATGGCAAAATTAATTTAAAATGGGTGGCGAAAGCCAAACACACTCTGGCTAGGCTTATAAATGCCCTAGGGCAGATAGCCAAGTATGAACCTATGAACCTATAAATGTTTTGATTCACACTCAAACATTCTCCAAACACATGTCAAGTGGATGGGAAAATAGATGAAGGTGTAAAATGTCATTTACAGTTTTGTAAGCCTTAGTAAGTATGGCAGTTAATAAATACTTCATAACTTCCGATTACCTTTCAATCCATTTAGCTGAAGGAGGTACCTTAAGCTATTATTTAATGAATTTTTGGACCCTGTCAAGTGTTGTACTTGCTCCAGTCAAGTGTTTAATTAAAAGAAAAAAATAAATGTTCTAGTGTTGTGCAGGATAAACTGAGTTTACGGAAGAGCATGGGAAGCCTGAAATCCAAACAAGGCTTGGCCAATGTTGTGTAATGAGTTGGAAACAACTTGCTCAAACACTTTCATTAAATTCTAGCTATAAATAGTTCAGTAAACTAAAATTCTCAACAATCGAATGGGTAGGGTACGTCTGCTAAGATGTGTATTACAACTCCTAGGAGAATTGCTGATGCAAAAGGAAGTCAGTAGTAGTTACTGGAAATGTGTAACTTCTAGATAAACAGAAACTGAGGAATATACATCAATGTGGGCAAAGGAGTTTCAGATTATTATCCCTCCAGAGCTATGGTTAACAATACATTTGGCTCCAAGACAAGCATCTAGAGCCAGAAATTATAGATTATTTTTGGGCTGGCAATGTCTGTTTAAAGTTTATAAAGTCCCTTACGATTTCAGCCATGTTCTCCTGAGCCAGTTCATAATTTTGAAGATGTGAAACAAGAAGGTTAGGGGCATGTGGTCATATTGTCTGGTAGTGTCTAAAGGTAGATAACTTTAGAAGTGAATTGTAATGTTTTTGTTGTAATGTGTGTGTCAGGGGAAGTGGCATTACTACCAGAATTGTGTCAAATTTTCTTCTGGAGACTGGACTTAAAGGATATTTCTACCTCTTACTGATACCAATGTATTGCTGCCAGCTATTAAACAGAAAAGTAATCTGGAATGCTCAGACAGCACATTTACCTACCTAGAACAATAAAAGTAGGTGCCTAAAATAAATGCCTACACTACAGTAAAACACGACTTTAATAACATTACCTCAGTTCAGACCTCCCAACCCATCCTAATACATGTCAAAAACACACTATGTACACATTCACATTTACAGGTCATTTGGTTGCAGGCACAATCACGTGTTACATTTAACAAGACAATGAGTTGTGCAAGTGAATTTTTAATCAATTTGTTTTTGTTGCTAGAGCAAGGGAAGGAATTGTTGGACAGACTGGTTAGCCTATCAAGAGGGACTGTTACCTTTAAATAAATAAGTGCTACCAGTGGACACAAACAGAGAGCGTGTTTTAATTAAACCTGCCATTATTTCATTTTAGACATTTACAATTAATCAAATAGTGATTTCGTATTATTTGTGTGCTCTTCCCTGTTTTTCCTAAAGGCATGGGGGACCCACATATTTGTATTATTTTATTTTATTTTTTTACTGAAGCAAGGGAAGACATGTTGGACAGGCTGGTCAGCCTATTAGGAGGGACTATTGCTTTTAAGTAAGCTGTATGAGTAAACATGAGTAGAACAGTTTTTTTGAGTCCTCAAGTTTACTTTGTAGTTTAAAGAAGAAAAAACTGAAGGGCTCATTAAGCCCTTAAAAAAATGTAAATATATTTATATATATATATATATATATATATATATATATATATATATATATATATATATATATATATATATATATATATATATATATATATATATACGGCTGTGTGATCGAATCACGTAAATATTGACAAAAAAATCCAATGTTCAAAATATTGACAGTTAAAAATATTTAAACAAAAATTATTGGCAGCATTGAAGTTACCCCATGAAAAGGTATATACCCTTGCCCCACTTCTGTGATCTTGGATTTGGTATATGTAATTACCTGGCCCTTTACCACTCTGCAAAACATTGATTTGAGATGTTGTTATAGTTTGTCGATATTTCATGTCTGGTGTTCAACACAAATACCGATTGTTCATTTTTTAGCCTGTTTGTTTCCTTTTAGTGATAGTAATGTCTGTTTGTAAAGAAACTCTAGACATTTTTGGATGTTAATATAGGGCCTAGTTTGTGTGGGTAATACTACAGGATACATCTGTTTTTACAGACTTGCAAGAATGTCTGATCTATCTACAGTATTGATCTCTCTTGCTTAGATCCCTCTATTTCTTCTGAGTATTGTCGGCTATCATTAAACGCCTGTGCCTCTTCTGGAGTGGACTTTAAATTGTACAGTGTCATTGGGTAGTAAATGACCATCTGCTTTTTCTGTTTGTCATCTCCCTGTTCTCTGTATTACTCATAAGTCTTATATGTAATTTCCATCTTTTGCACACTATTTTGATTTAAGCTATAATACGAATAACCTTTAATCACCTAACTATAGCTGCTAAAAAATTCTCTCCCTCTTCCTCCCATTTGAGCTAAAACTTATTATTCTTTTTTGCAGTTTGCCTCCTATTCAAACTTCTCTAATGTTGACAAAAATATATGGCAAAAAGTGAATGGTAGGAAGGAACATCTGCACACTATCCTGACAATATTGTGCTCCTGTGAAAATGGCTACTTTACATAAACATCCTCTTCTATTAACAACAAATAAAAGTATGTGTTATCTGATGACAGATTGTTTGTTGGGTAAATATAACCACCTAGAGGAAGCTCAGAGTTGAAATGGGTGTAGTGGTCTATAAGGAATCAATATGGATAACTGTTTCTGTTAACCCCACAGAAATGACCTAGCCTTTCCCATTAGTTAGTGGAATTTCTCCGTTGATTAGCCCATAGTACCTGTTAGGCATCTCCTTACTCATCCAAGGCTCTACTGATTGTTTTCATGTAGCATTCTCTGGCTGGAGGGGTAACCTGCCCCATTTGCCGTTGCTACACACAGGCTTACTCCTTTCACCTAGTCTACACCAAATTCCCACTCACCCCTGCCTACTCTACTTTTATCTCCAATACATTTCCCCATGCATAATTCTCTTTTTCCAGTCCCATCACTTTAAACTCCCTCCTAAATACTATAGCCAATCATTCTGCCCCTTCATTTTATATAACTGAATCTGTATCTCATCCAGGACTTTCCCATTATACACTTTTCTCCCCTTCTTATGCAACAAATGTTTCTTTTTCTAGTTACATCTGCACTCTTGGCATATAAATCTAAACTTACTTCACCCTTTCTCCCATAACCAACACACTACTACTACTCTGTTTCTGACCCATATGATTAGCCAAAACTTCTAATTTCAAACTCTGCTGTACAGATCTCACTCTTTTTCAGTCATGAAAACAGAGGTAATCCATTGCGCTCAAGTGAAATCTGGCAACCCACCTGTGACCCAGAGGATAACGAGACTAACAAGAAACAGAGTATAAAGGATTAGTCCATATAAAATCACTTTAGCTAGCAAACCTTCTTTCTGATACCCTCCCTCTGGGAGGAATAGACATCTTGTTTAAGTTTCCAGTAGTTTATTCAGTTAAGCAGGCAGATGGGCGAGTGTTCTTGTTGTAATACATTACATTCAACAGTCAGTTATTTAAAGGTGGCCAGGCACAGAGCTACCTTGCTCTCTCTTGCACTAACTTCACCACCTGGAACCTGAAGAGAATCGAAACAGAAGAGCTCTCTGTATGTCCTAGGCTCAAGAGGAAGCTTGACACTGAAGACCATTGACTGGAGTATCATAAAGCCATGATCTGGGACAAAGAGCATTCCCCTCTAACTGCAGCTACCCCACAGCAGTGAGGTATAGATACTGTAGCCACTGGGCCTGCATTTAACAAAATTTCTATAATCTGCAGTACAATGAAAATTGTTGTTCCATGGCAGCGCTCCACACTATATTCTTTACACCATGGGCACAATTTGCCTATGTTCAAAGAAGATCTGAGAGTTTTATATTTTTTAAAAGTGTGTGTATATTCTGCAGTTTACCACTTTGGTGGCTTTTTATTCCATGGGCACAGAAAGCCTACACAAAAGGTTATGAGGTCTTAAACTTTACTCACTTTTTTCCTCTTATTTGTACACATCTATGAGGTCTGTAAAAATGAGCACTGTGACTTGTTTTCCACCGTATGCTATTTCTCTGGATGATGTATTATTCAAAGATGGGAATCATGTAGTGTAGCTTTAAGTGACTGTCTTCATTAAGAGGTCACATTAATCATGTATATGAGCTTCTTATAAGTGGACACTGTAATCCTTTTTTGTTATACAAGAGAATATTCGCCTTTCATATTGTATGTCAGGAGATAATGAGCCCCGTAAAAGTGAGCACAACCTCTCATATCACATGGGATAAACTGGAAAAAGCTCTGTGATAAAGCTTTCATACTTGGCTCCAAGGAATATGAGCCCCACTGATGGAAACACAACCTCTCATTTCACATGTGTTGTCAAACAGCCGAATAAAGTGTGGTGATAGCCTCATAAAAGCAATAATTGTCAATGTTCTAAGTGTAAACCACTCTATTAGATGGTAGTGATGAAGCTCATGCAAAAGCATTTTCCTAAATATAGTTCTATAGTTGTAGCTCATAGTGTGTTGTCATGTTTTGCTTGTTAGAAAATAAAAATAAAACCTTTTAACTAAGAATGAGGTTTCACAGGCTGCTGAGCTGGTAATCCCTTACAGGTTTTTCAGGAATATTCAAATAAGGGACTAACCTCTAAGCCTTGGGGTTGGTTCCTTGTTTTTACATCTCCCAGATTTTCCTCCAAACAGCTGCCATGAGCATTGTCTGTACTGTCTTTAAATAACTGACATGTTGAATGTAATTATTAGAACAAAAACACTTGTCCGTCTACCTGCTTAAAACTACTGGAAACTTCAACAAGGCGTCTTAAGTCCTCCCACAGAGAGGGTATCAGACAGACAGCCTCTTAGATCTGCTAGCTAAAGTGATTTTATCTGGACTAATCCTTTATACTTTCTTCACTTATACTCCTTTCTCTCACATTCCTAGTCCGTCTTACAGTCTAAGATCTTCTTCATAGTAACTCTGCCATCAGCCTCCGCACTATTCTACCCAAATTAATTTCCAAGTTGCCCCTAGCCTCTTCAGTGTAATAAATATCCATATCTTCAAGTGTAGGTACTTCCACCTATACTCCTCACACACAGTCTTGGCCACAAACCCAAGCTGGAATACAAACAACCCTACTGCTCTGCCATATCTTTATTATGCATAAAATCTTGTGGGTATATGTACCCAAACCTAGTCCCTACAAACAGCACCACTAACCACCAAAAGGCCCCTTTTCAAACTCCACCTTAAGCAAAATGTCCAGAATTACAACTTTTCTCAATGAGCATAAGAAGCATATAAAATAACCTGCCTGAATTGCATACTAGTATAGCCTAATGTAATGCAGACACAGTAGTTATCACTGAAACCTGTCTCTTACAAGACATAAAGGACATTGAAATCTTACCACCAGGATTCGATATACTAAGATTAGATATGTCCTTTACAAAAGGAGGGGGTGGCTGTCATCTACAGCAGTACTTTCAATCTCTCACATCACCCCATTAAACTTTTCCCATGTCACAACATCAAAATAATAACCTCATGTCATACAATAAATGCGCATAAGAATATGTGTGTAGTAGTTCTCTGTATACCCCTGTTATTGTAAGCACAGCCAAAGGATTACTCTCTTGGATACCTGGAAGTGTCCCACAGGAAATTGTAATACTACAAAACCTAAATATAACTCAGATAACCCCACACATGCCATTAACTTATATGGGTTGACATAACTAATCTCAAAACCCTCCAGATACAACAAAAACGTCCAATAGAACTTCCACCATAGACTGGATTCTAAAGAACAAGCCAAGCAAAATTAACAGTACCAGTACCATCCCCAGTACCCTAAGTGACCACCTGCCAATATTTGCAGTAAGACTCAATACCCACAACCAAAAACAACACTGCTACAATCTTGCTCATGACCTCTCCAGCTTTAAAAAAGATTGATTAACCTCAAAACTAAAGCTATTCAATTGGAGTGACCTAAACATACTCAGTCTTGATGATGCAGTAGCACTGTTTAACTGTACATTTTTAAAAAAATATTAAATAATGTTGCATTAGAAAGAACCAAACAAATCAAATCTAATCCAGCTCCCTGGCTTTCAAAATCAACTTAATGATTTATGAAAGACAGGGACAAAGCTTCGAAAACCTGGACTCTGATAAACTCTCTACCCAGCCACTAAACACATAAACAACTCAGAAATACTACTGAAACCAAAATCAAGTCTGACAAAAGAAACTATGTAAAACTGCAGTCAACCAATCAAAATGACCCAAAGTATTTTGTATTGCGATTTACAAACTTTTTCACTCTGCCCAAACTTCACAACCAACTCCCTCCACCACTGACCAATGCGGATGCTTAGCCAACTCCCTCCACCACTGACCAATGTGAATACCTAGTCAATAAATTTAACCCATGCTTTGTTAAGTCAGTCATTTCCCTTGTAAACCCCAAAAAACTCTTTATATAGTACCACAACACCAGACTCCTTACCATACTTCTCAAACTCTTAGAGCAAGAAATCTGGACAAAGCTATAAATAAAATTAGGAGAAAGGCCATAAATAGGGAAACTTTTTAAATATTGCTCTTACAAACTTAGAAAGTTTATAGAATAACAGTGTTTGCATTAGCATGGATTTTCTGAAAGGTGTGAAATTTGAAACTCAAATGTCTGCCATTATTTTCTAACTTCAAGTATTTAATGATTTGCCATTAATTTACTAAAAAAAAATAACATTTTATGAAAAATGGACCAAAAATATGAGGCATAAACCTGGACATTCTGCAAAAATCTGTACAGTTGAGAGGTATGCGGGCCCTCACCTCACTCTCCATCTTTTACACTCCAGCCTGGTTCTACTTCAACCATCAGGAAGCTTCTCAGTACCCTGATACCAACCACTCTCACCCCTGATAATTTACCAGCAGAATTTATAAAAATAACTGCTGAAGCATTAACATACCCTATATTTTTCTTAGTGAATCACTCCATCAGGAAAAGTTATGTTCTTATTCCATGGAAGAAATGCTATTTACTACTATTATATAAGGGTAGGAACTTTACTGACTTTTCCAGGTACAGGCCAACAGCCATTCTATCTTCACTGTCTAAAATACTTTAGGAATGCATTCAATATCAAGTCTTCTACTATATTACTTGCAACTCTCTACTTTCTCACTCTCAGCATGATATCCTCCCAAATCATAGTGCTATCACTGCTCTGCTACGTTTTACTGCTGCTGTAAATCAACATAGAAATAATAATAACCTATTATATTCTATAATTGTTGATCTATTCAACATTTTTGCCACTGTCATACAACATACTGCTTCTTCAAACTGTCATCCCTGGGTTTTCATGAACTACTACTGTCTTGGTTTAACAGTTACCTCTCCAAAAGACACCAAGATGTAAAGTGGCAAAATTACATCTCTTCATTTCTCCTAGTATCCATGGGTGTCCCACAAAGCTCAAAATGAGGACCTTTTCTTTTCAATATATCCATAAATAACCTCCACCTTGCAACCAAACAAGCCACCATTATCCAATTTGCTGATGATGCTATAATTATCTGCTCTGCTAAAACCATGGAAAAACTAAAACAGAACATTAAGAAGCTCTCTCGTGCATAGAGTATTGGCCAACTAACTCACAGCTCTCCCTGAACCCCAATAAATCTTGTTCATCCCAAAGCAACTATCTCATCCCAAACTGGCCTTCTGAATTCTCTCCTCTAACATTAGTAACATAGAAGCAGTCAGTCATACCACATTACTAAAAGTTATCTCAGAAAATCTAAAATTTGACCACAGTATTAAACAGGCTGTAAAGAAAAAACATCAAAAACTAGATGTCCTGCACATAGCTAAAACATACGTAACAGATAATGCCAGGGATAACCTCTCAACATGTCAACCAAACACTCCTTCATGCTGCAACCATACATACAAACTTGCAAGCCACCCATCTCTCCTTATTTTAGTAATGCTACAATAAAATTGCAAAATTTGCTACAAATCATCACTACAGGTTACATCAGTGCATTGCATTAAAGCAACTTCAGTGGCTGTAGTTAAGATATGACTTACCCTGCACTCATCTTGTCACTACCCACAAACTAAAAAAAGCACCTGGCAAATGTCCATATCTAAAACATATCCCCAGCACTATGACCCAGTAGCTGAATGAGCTCCAGAGATAAAATGCTACTAAAAGTTACCAAATCAAAAAATAATGCTGGAGCCTCTTTATATTCTTCATTCCTCTAAAAAATAGGGAATTCCCTACATCTGTCTCTCAAACAGTCAGAGAGCAATAAGCCATTCAAATAAAATCTAAAGGACTATCTACAGAGCAACTGGCTGTACTCTTACATCTTTTCAATGTAACAAAAATACTTTTCCTCTCTGTCTCTTTCTCTCTCTCCACAATAACTTTTACTTTTCACTTCTCTACTTCGTTTCCCTATCAAACTAATGTCTAAATGTTTACGCTACCTTATAATTGTTGTATCAAGTGACGCAATGAAAGCTACATATACCCTAATGTTAACGTCAAACTCCCTCAGATCAGTTTTTACTATTGTTTGAATATGCTGTAACAACCAAATATTCTGTGTCAATTCTGAATTTTCCCAACACTGCAATATCTAATTTTTCTTGTCATGTGTTTTTGTGCTTTATCTATTTTATAACAACTTCAGCTGTTTTATTATGTATTTTGTCCAACCTGCATATTATTCATCAGTGTAATATGTTTTTTTTTTTTTGTATGTAGAGCTTTTCTCTCTGAGCCTCTGCTGAAAAGGGAGCGATTACTTAGTCCAACCACCCTGGTAAACAAATACAAAAAATAAATATATAAAGACTAGCTATTTGCATTTCTCCAACCATCTCTGCAGCCAGTCAGGTTGAAGTGGGCATCCTGAGACAATGTAGCAATCGTCACATGTTTTACTGACAACCACCTATTAGTTAAATGAGTAGACAGTGGGTGAGAGATATAGTTATATAAAGTTATTGGAGATAAAGCCACAGCAAATAACAAGAAGGTTGTCTGCATAAGACAACCAAACACTAAGCAAAACACACATAGCTCAGACCAAACACATAGATCTATGTATACTGAGGCACTTAAAAGTAACCTATCTAAACCTTAAAGGCTTCATAAATGTAACCTAATAAACAAGTACCCTCAGCAATCTCGTAAACTCACATTTCAGGCAGCACCAACTATAAAACGTGCACTTAAGAGTTACACTGACTCAATTCTAAATCCTACGAGGCAAACCTCCACACATTCCAGTATTGTAATCAAGGGTGACTCCATAGTGAGACACACTAATGTATCAATTACCAGTATGTGCAAAGAGAGGCTCATAGTTATTTGCTTGTCAGTACTAGGATTCATTGTAGCTAAGGTTATTCCATCACAAATACGCATGACTCAGTCATAGACAATCTCCCTGGTCTGTATAAAGAATGAGGAAGATTTTGGAATATGTGTCTGAGGATGGCGTGAACCTAGCCTTGAGCAACATTCAGCCATCACCATGAATGATGCTGCAATGTAAACAAAATATTATTGATTTCAATAATTGCTTTAGCTTCTGGTGTCATTCAAAGGGAGTAAGTTATGTATAAGTCTGGGAATAGATGGTAGATAGTCCCAACTGTTTTACCAAGGATGGCTTGTACCTCTCCCCACAAGGTTTTCATATATTAACTAAATCCTTGTCCACCTCATTAATGCCTGTTTTTTGGCAATGTCAGTTTTCTAATCCAACATAACTAAATAGAATCTAGATAACATTGCAATATTGCTGTTCAACTCTTGGAGCCCAAACAAAAACCTCAACTCCCTGCAAGCACTTCTTACTCTGGAAAACATTGATAAATGCATCATCACCAGGGCATGGTTTAAGACAATTGAAAGTACTACATCAGTTCAGGGTTTTAGTGCCTATAACATGTTCAGGTCTGCCACATTAGACAAAGGCACTAAACATGGTGGTGTCTCCATATTCTTAAAAAATGCTTCATCTCCAGACAATGGTCTGAAACTCCTTCATGTCTTAATTACTGTTAGCAAACCCCTTTGTCACATCATAGATAACTATAGGACCCCCTCTTTGTTTCAGTCAACCCATACCTCCTACCTAACATGTATGAAGACCTTATGTGTTATGTCAAACACTGTTCTCCTAGGAGACTTCATCTACTCCTCCATAAACTAGAAGATGTTTATATCCTCAAACATGTATGCTTAGAGATTTCTAGACTATGTTAATACAAACTGCTTAGTCAATGCCCCAAGCAGGGTTGATAAAATCCTGGACTTGGTCATTAACAATATGGGACAGCTTTGCTTTCCATCAATTATAGCTTTGTCCTTTGTCAAGCCAGACCACAAGTCAATCAAATTCCCCATGTGAATGAATCCTGAAGCATCTTCCAGTACCTTGATATACAGAGATTATGTGAAGAGTAATCTACTAAAACTGCTAAATTTAAAAGCCCCTTCCATCTTAATGACCCCACTGCTTATGCAGAAACCTTCATTGTCAAATTCTATATACATGTAAATAACTGCATAGATGCAACTGTCCCCTTAGTAATAAATGCAATGCAAAGTTGATAATTAAAATCTGCTTGGTAGAACCCAAATATAAACAGGTACTATAATAAAAGACAGAAACTCATTGCCTGCAAAAATAAATCCAACTCTCAACTAAAATTCTCTTGCTAAACTAATCTAGGAGCTTTGGTTTGTGATGAAATCAACCAAAGCCAGATATCAGGAAAACATAGCCCACCATGAAGCAAAACCACAAAGCCTTCTTTGGTAATGTGAACTATTTCAGAAGCAATGTCCAACACTATGCAGAGCTAATAGTAAGATATCTCATACTCTGAGACTGAGGACATAGCCAGTCTACTAGTGAGCAGAGTTAGCTCAAACTCCCTACTCTCCCCTTCAAGATTATAAGATCACATACTTAAACCTACACCTCCTAAATCTCCCAAGTCCAGTTTCTCAAACTGCTATCTAAGGCCAAGAACACTATGTCTATGGGGCCAGATAGCATACCAGGCTGTCTCTTAGTCAGCCTGAAATATGACTTCTCTCATTCCATATGTATGCTGTTCAATATCAACGTCAAGACAGACTTTAATTTAGATGAATGGTGCACAGCAACAGTCATTCCTTTGCACAAAGGTGGGACTTTTTTACCGACTGAGGTAATTATAGACTTATAAGCCTGACCATTCTAATTTCTAAGGCTATGGAAAAGACCACTATGGAACTAATAAATAAGGATATAAGTAACTTACCTAGTCCTGACCCAGCCCAGCTCAGATTAGTCAGGGTCAGGTCCTGCCTGTTTACCCTGGCCCACTTCTTTGAAAAAGTTACTGAAGCTTGACCTTGCAGAGTCATCTGACACCATCCCACACTTGGGATTGTAGACAAACTCTCCCAGCTAAATGTTAATTCCTACATAACTTATTAGATAGCAAATTGACTCAAATAGAACCCAGGACATTAGGATGGGCAGCTCTGTCTCCTCCAAAAGACCTGTCACTAGTCGTGTACCCCAGGGTTCAGTCCCTGGATCACTCCTCCTTGGCATTTACTTCTCAGAGGACAAACCTAATCATAAATGCCTGTGACTCACCGAGTTTGCTGATAACTGCAAACTTGGTGCCATTATAAACTCCCCAAAGGACACCAAGATCCTCAAAAATGGTAATTTTTATCCAAATAGCTTGGGTCAAAGCATGGACTTACAATAAATTGCAATGTGTAATTGTATTCTTCAGGAAGTATGACACCTTTTGTAACTATCACATTGACAACACACCCTTGGAAATTGATCCTGTAGCTAGGAATCTGGGAACCTTTGTTAGCAATGAGCTGTCCTTTGGTAATTACATGTCCACTGTTGTAAGAAAGGTCTTTTTTCATCACACAGCTCATATTTAAAGGTTTGGTGTCCAGATCCAGGGATGTAATCATTCCACTGTACTTGGCACTCACTAGGCAGATCATTGAGTATAGTTCCCCTTTTGATATGCACCTGTCCAAACATTTGTCACTACCGGAATGACCGTGACACTTTCTCATCAAATAAAAGTCAAACCCCTAATTTGTAAAAACTATGTAGACCCTCTCAATGCCTTCTTCCTCTTCCCAGTATCTTACAGACCAGATCTCTGCCTTGCATTTACAGCCTCAACAGACACTATTTTGTTCATCATATTATACATTCACAAGTCCAATGGAGGCATAAACACCTGCTCAAGGGATTGCAGTCAATAGGTTTATATGACAGAGAATACTACTTCTCTGGAACAGTCTTCCACGCCACATAAAGCAAATTACTTCTCTTATTATTGAAGTGTAATTTGGATGAATGGATGGGTAACCTCAAATTTACCCATGGTTTACCACTCCTGTCCTTCATGGATAGGAGAAACTTGCAAATGTCATAATATAGCCTTCCTCGCCCCATTTTTGAATTATTCATATGCATTATATAAGAGCTAAAAACTGTCATGGAAATATAAGACCAGGCTTAATAAGATCCTCACAAGCTAATAAACTAGTAAGCAAATATGAACCTATGAACATGTTTTTTAATCTAACTGAAACATTTAAGGAAGTCAGTCAAGTACTGAGAACAAGTGCCTTTACCATGATCAAGAATAATTCATATTCAAATTCAGTTTTATCTCTGAGGTAGATTACCTGTAGTGAGATTTTTTTAACTTTGACTTATTTTCTGTGTGGGCTATAACATCAATTATCTGTTATTCATATATACTTTACACATGTTTCAGTTTCTACATTCATACAATATGCAACAGGCCTCATTCTGTGAAAAGCCTATAATTACTTTCTAAGGGTTCTGAGAAAAATATATACATATTTTTGAACATATAGTATTTAAAAGATGGGTGAATGAATGCATTTTAATATTAAGAAGTTAAACATTTTATTTCATGAGGAATGTTTAACATGTATAAGTGTTAATGGCATTCTGGGGGAAGTAGCATAGAAAAAATAAATACAGTATCCAGCAGCCACTGGCATGTTAAAAGGGTACTAAAGGTTAAAGAAAAAAATGTTAAGCACATTACTCAAAATAGCCTATGCAACATGGCTAGTTTGTTAAACAAGCTGGTTGAAAAGGGTGACACTAGCATACAGTGCAAGTACAAAGTAACATTCGGAACAATATTCTGCATATGTAATGTCCTTTAGCAATGGCGACATAAACTAACATTCCACAGGATGAGGAACATCACATTTTCATCTTTACTTATAGTGTCAGATGCCCATTCTGCAATGTTTTAAAAATACTATCTTTCTCTCCACATGGAGAACTATAATGCCAGACATTACTTTACACAGTCATTTTAAAATACCACAACTTCCTTCCCTCTTTAATACAAATGCAGAATATTTCTTATGTACATCTGGAGGAGGAATCAATACGTGCATAAAATTAAATTACCTCTTATTTACTTTGTTCTTTACCACAGGCCTAGTTCCATCGCTATTAGCTTTCAGTTGAAAAGACACTTAATATAGCCTTCCAAACATCCTGTGCCAATATTTTCTAATGTAAATTACTAATGCCCTTCAAACCAATATTTATTAGGGTCATAAGACTTTTATACTGACAACGCAGATGAGTAGGATCTCAATTTATTGTCATGGGATCTCAATTTAATGTCTCATCCAAGGGACATTACTGTAGTGATGTAGAACCCTATTAAGATGAATGCTGTATTATAGTGTAAATACTAAGACATTAATCCAGAAATCGTTGCGGGGATAGAACCCACAACATGCTGATCTTCTCATCATTGAAGTTGTGCATGCTACCTGCTGAGCAACTGTCATTACAAATGGTACCTGTAACCTATCTGTATTGATTTGGGGGACAAGGAAGGGTATGAGAAAGGATGGACTGGATATTGCTTTTGTCTGTCAAGATCAGACTGCTCCAGAATTCCTGCTTTTATTGTATGCTTATTTCAAGCTCTGAGATGCTTTTGATTTGCTCTTGACTACAAATTGTGTTCCTTTGCTAATTAGTAATTAGACCATAGCACTTTATATATATATATATATATATATATATATATATATATATATATATATATTTTTTTTTAATTTAATGTACGTATACACACACACACACACACACACACACACACACACACACACACACACACACACACACACACTCTCACACACACACTCACACATGCAGAATATCACACTTTGCTTGGAACCATACATTCTTTGAAAGATTTAAGTCTGTCCACAGAATTACTGTGCAGAAATGGTTTGAAATAACAAGCAGATATAAGCTATTCTACCGATTACTTTTTCTAGTAAATTTGTTCTGTGATCCTGTATACTCTCTGTTTACACAGTGAAACAGACTGAAAAGTTAAAATGTCAGAATCTTAGCAATCTGATTTTGTTTGCCCAAGTATCCGCCTACTACTCAGTCTAGCTGGCCAGATATTTTGTGGACGTAATCAGAATTGTCATCACAACTCTTCCCTGTATGTTTAAAAGGACTACAATGCATATTATGAATACCTTTGTCAACATACTGTCTTGGTCTGTGGTGCACACATACTTAGTGTCAGTCTTAAACCTCATTTCAGACTGACACATTTACAGAAAGAAGACCCATATTGGCCATCAACATGGAATTGTGCTTTATAAAAATTTCTACATTATCCACTCAGTCCCACTTGTAAATTCTGAACGAGTTCCATTTACTATGTATCTCCGTGATGCAGGAATTTTTGCATGTATACTCTTGAAGCCATCTAGAATTGGGAGCAAATTAATCAGTGCCTCACTGGATAGACTATTCATCTCACTATATAGTAGCATCTGCTTATAAAATTGCAGCAAAAAGTAATAGATTTATAGGCCTCAGCTCAGCACATTATCTGCCAACTGTTTTAGGACTCAGTTCGTATTTTAAAGCCATAGCATCTAAAATTCCTCATAATCAGTTTGAAGGTGCTATAGTAAAGTTGGTTAGAATTTCAGAAACACAATTCAGAAAACCAGAAGAAAATATTATTGCCCATGTCATCTTTGAAAGGAGGACCATGAATGAAATTGAGAAAACCATGAAAAATAAATGTTTGCTATCTGATTGCTCATCCAAAATACCCCCAACCAAATGAAATAGGCCATTCTTCATAAAACCACAGTTTGGCTACTGTGATACCCTTTGTATATATGAACAGCAGTATTCGTTACTCAGAAAGCTGCATTTCGTATGTTTTTGTGTTCTGTTAATGAAATACTAAACATTGTTAACATTTATACATGGTTAATGCAGCAGTGGTGCTTGCATGAATGATACTTTTTTGTCACTATTTTCATTCTACCATCAAAATGTTTTAGCAGGGGATGGTAGCACATAGGTTCTTTCACTGCACAGAGATGAAGATACTTACATGGGATTGCAGTGGGCTTTTAGTGATTATATTCACCACATCTGTTATAAACATAAAAAATGAGCTCCTACCTTATTTCTTAGTAATTTATTTGGGTTAATTATAAGTGTAAAAAGTTAGGGCGGCCACGGTGGTGCAGCGGTTAGCATTGCCACCTCACAGCAAGAGGTTCTCCGGTTCGATCCTCGGCTGGGGTGCCTTCTTTGCGGAGTCTGCATGTCCTCCCTGTGGTTGATTGGGTTTCCTCCGGGTGCTCCAGTTTCCTCCCACATCCCAAAGACATGCTGTAGGTGGATTGGACACACTAAATTGGCCCTATGTGTGAGTGCGTGTGTGTGTGTGTGTGCCTTCTGTAGAAGGTTGGGCACCGGGCTGGCAACTCAACATCATAAAACCCCACTGCCAATCATGAGCGGACAGTAACCCGCTGAAAAAGCCAAAAGAAGAAGAAGATAAGTGTGAAAAGTTAACCTGTTATAAGACATGTTGAGACTGTCATTTTTTACAGATTTGCATCCATACTTTTTTCAGAGCATTTTATCCATTTGGTGAATTCACACACATAGTATGATTTTATATATATGCATTTATGTATTGTAAGTTAATTAGAGCCCAGTCCCTGAGGCCAGCCCACTTGTCTAGTTAACAAACAAATAAATTAACAAACAAATAAGCAGGGAGCACACATGAATGAAAAAATGAATCTAAACCAAAACCATTTGCTAGGAAGGTCATCAATTAATAAATAAAAAATAAAAAAGTAGAATGATTTCATATGTAGGGATTTGTCCAGCTGAATTGTTTAATCAGTGTTAAGTTTGTTAAAACTCAGAAAAAAGAAATACTTGGTTTTCTAACAAGTCCTAGTCTTTCTGTGTCAATAGCAAGTGCACATATGTAGGCATTACCCACCACAACTTGCTATTACAAAGAGTATTAAGGTTGTAAAGCTCAGAGAAAGGAAAACATATGGTTTTCCAGTCAACCCAAGGCTTTTCCTTTCTCTTATGCATTTATTATTTATTTATTTGTTCATTTATTGACATTTGTTTACAAGGAAAGTCTGATAAAGTAGTGCCCTTTTTCAGCAGAGGCCCAAAGGGAAAAGCTGTGTTATGCAGACATCACGGGTATCATTTGCAGTGTTTCTTCACTTAATGTTAGATTCATTCATGAGCAACAGTTCCATTATTCAGATATACTTGACATCAGATACATCATTTACAAATGGTTTAATTAAAAAATAATGGTTACTTGAGTTGTATATGAATATTTTTTGTTAAATACAGAGAGGTATATACAGGGCACTTTCATTAGTATGCAGAGATTTTTAGGCTTTACTTAAGAATATTTATTACTCTAAAGACTTGCTCAAAATCTAGGACATAGGAAGATGAGATAAAAAGTTAGAGCAGCTAAAAGAAAGGTGGAGGGGAGGAGGCACAAGGAAGTTAAAGGAGATGAGATGACAGAGGAAGGTATAGTTGTGATAATAGTACACTAAGTGTTGTGCAGCACAGTGTTATGGCACAAGTTCATAAAGGGATATTAGTACTACTTCAACCAGGGTGGTGCAGGTGCAGAGCCATTTACCTGTCAGGTGCTGTTTAGTTCAGATTGAAAATACCATGGGATCCCCACATATGCTTAACATCCTAATAAAGCAGGCCTTTTCATAAGCATTTCCATCAGTTGTAATCATTCTGTCATCGCGTTAATAGGATTCACAACCTGTACAACAAGTAGCTCATTTATTAAGATATACAGCACCCTCAGGTATTGACTTATATTTACAGATATGATATTGCCTTATTTATCTTATAAATATATCTTCTCTGTGAATGACAATTACTCTATTGTCTTCTTAATATTCTTCAAAAATCTTTACTATAGAACCCTTGATTCCAGAACTGTGTCTAATCTTTAAGCACTATTCAATCCCCATTCCATTTATAGCTCGTGTTTCTTTTATACATAGAAAAAAATGTATGTACACCTGGGATGTCACTGCCAGGTGGCGTGTTCATAAAAGCCGAGTGATATAGAGACATGGCTAAATCGCTGCAGAGGTGGGGTGAACACCCCCCCCCCCCCGCTCATTGCATGTCTGCTCTGGACTTTATCACAGGAATCACAGAGGAAGGGGAAGACAGAGGGTAGATCGTAAGTGCAAAAAAAAAAAAAGAAAAAACAACCCACCTTAAAATAGGACTGAACAATCCCCCAGCATACTCTTAAGATTCACATTGGACCTGGCTTAAATTCAGGCAGTGGACTGGGGGTGACTGGACTGCAGATACACCCAGTGAATGATGCGGGCACTGAGATGGATCTCAAAAT
The DNA here is from genome assembly GCF_019279795.1 of Protopterus annectens. NCBI lineage: Eukaryota > Metazoa > Chordata > Ceratodontiformes > Protopteridae > Protopterus > Protopterus annectens. The sequence goes on from NC_056730.1 coordinate 735,923,099, forward strand.
AACAGAAAGAGAGAAAAAAAGAGAGTTAAAACATAAAAAATACATTAAAAGCTAAGCATACAAGATTTGGGAGACAGACTACTTGTTAATATTTGAGCAGCAATCCTAATATGTCTGCTCTGGGGGACATAGCCAATGTATTGATAGACAAATTTAGTTCTAAATTCTCTCTCTGTTTCCCCAGCCTCCCCCAAATGACATTATATGTTTACTCCCCCCACAAAAAAATAACTCATCCAAGCACGTTATAAAAGTCCTTCCCATGGTAAAAATCAAAAAAAACTGTTCCTTTTGGCCTCATTTAATGACCTGGGTATATGAGTAGCTCCCTTTTTGAGCTTTTTTGATCACATCAATCAATTGGTTAATCACAGTTATAAAATATCAGCTACACAAAAATATTTATAAAGTCTAGGAAATCAGAACAGAAATGATTACCTAATTTGTAAATTACATTAGACCCAAACTAGAGAACAGAATAATAGTAGTATGGAAACCTTATGAGAAAGCTAGTACAAGCAAACTTGAAAGAGCTTAGTGGAGATATACCACGGGCATCCAATAATGTGAAAGTTTAAGTTTTTATGAAAAAGTAGAATGCATGAATTTCTGTGATGTCTTATGTAGATATTCAAGTGGAGAGACTATTCAAGTATTTAGGCCATTTAGAAACAGCTACTTCTGGGTATGCTTGGAGGTATCAAAGAGTAGTTGAGAGGCACTGGACAGCCAGGACATTACATAGGAATGAGAACTTTATTAACTCCTTCTCTGAGAAAGTAGTTGTCAGCAGGAACAAATTACCAAATTATATTAAAACAAGCATTACTTTAGATATTTTAAGTTCAACCTTTGACACTTATTTTGGGGATAACTGTTTTGGTACATTGTCAGACTATAATGGCATTTCTGCTCTGGTGAAAATAGTTCTATGTTTGTATGTATGTATATAAATATGCATGTTTAGCAGCCATTACAAATATATTAAAGTAAAACCACGCAATTTCATGTTTAAATCATCTGTGTTTTTGAGCTAACCAAGAAATGATTCAGCCTAGCCAATTTGTTTAATTCAAATTTAGCATTACTTAGTCTCATATGAAGGACTATAAGTGTCCGTGTTTCAGTATTTTAGCATTAACTTACATGCAATTAAATTTCTAACAAATCTGGGATCAAAGCTCCACCTCATATTTTTTATCTACATCAGTGATCATTTATCACATAAAAACACCTAAAAACTCTAACCTACTTCTGCTAAATCTAAATCTTAGAGGCATACTCAATAAAATACAAGAACTCTATGCCACTCTCTCCCTGTACAAACCCGATATGACCATTCTTACAGAAACCTGGTTAAAACCACATATCTCAGACACTGAAATCACCCCCTCCCCCGGCTACAATATACTTAGACTCGATAGACTAGAAAAAAAGGGTGGTGGCGTGGCAATGCTCTTGAAAAGCCCCCCTCGCCCTACAACCTGTAAACATAGGTGTTAGTAATGCAAGCAAGGCAGACTACAACTCACCCTAAAAAAAAGCATATATACATAATAGCAACCTACCTCCCACTAGGAAACAATACCTCTAAAAGTGAAACCATTCTCCAAAAGATTTCAAGTACCATACCACATGAAACCATTATTGCAGGAGACTTTAACACAGACTGGATGATATGTAACTCTAATAAGACAGACACACTCTCGCAAGTACGGCAAGTGCAATGGCCCTAAAAGGAACAGTCCAATTCATGATGGCTTACTCTGAGGAAGGCTTTGTTATAGCCGAAATCTATCTGTTCATTGTACCTATTTTATATGTTACATTAAAGTAGCATTAATATACACCACTTTGTGCTGGCCTGCTGTTTTCTGAATTGGAATGCATCTCTAATAGCCCTAACGGCTACATAAACCTCCATGGCTTCACTCAAATAATACATTGCCCTACTAGAATTGACACAAGAACAAATAAACAATCTATATTGGACAGGATCTTAACTAATAAACCTCAATACAACTAAATAGCCAGATGTCTACCAGATCACTTGAGTGATCATGTTGCGACCTACCCACTGAGAAAGCACAGCAACCCTACTAAACTAACCAACTATCACCAAGTCTGCAACAAGAAACATTTTAACCCACAGGTTCTAATGAACATTCTTGAGAAGATAGATTGGCCCCCTCTTAAGCACCTACCCTTAGATGCTGCTGTGCAGCCCTTCGACAACACCTTCCTTAGTATTTTAAACAGACTTGCACCTCCAAGAACAGTTCAAGCTAAAGCTAACTATACCCCATGGCTAACCAACGAGACACAAGCCCTCTTAAAGCAAAGGGACAAAGCATGGCAAACTTGGGTTGCAAATAAAACCCACCAAAACCCTATAGTTTACCAGCAACTTAGAAATAGAGCCAAACACCAAATTAAATTAGACCAACAACACTACTATGCTAGCCTACAATGGAAACATAGAATGAATCCACAAAAATTCTGGAACACAATCAAAAATACACTTCATCTAGGTCAAACCTCAATCCCGCCTCCTAATTTATGAGATAATACTTGCAACATTGCTGAACAATTCAACATCTTTTTCACCGAAGGCATAGTATCTCAGACCAAAATTAACAAATCAGCTGCATTATCAATGCCTAGCTCCTCACACCTTATAAATGATTCATTATCATTGTAAACTGTCCCAAAATGAACTATTGAAAAATTACTAAAGAAGTTGAAACCTAGCACATTGGCAGCAGAATACTTAAAAATAACAGCACTACTATTTCCTTCCCCATGACAATACTCATAAATCATTCAGTATCAGAACAGTATGTCCCATCTATTTGGAAAATAGCACACATTACTTCTCTACATAAAGGTGGAATATCAACAGAATTGACAAACTACAGACCCATAGCTATCCTTTCGCCACTCTCCAAAATTCTAGAAAGATGTACTTACTTCCAACTCCTTCAGCATCTTTTAAGTAATGATCTCCTCTCAACATCACAACATGGTTTTAGATCACACCACAGCACTATTACAGCTCTTCTAAGTTTCACTAACATCATAAATAAATTCAGAGATGAAGGCAAAATAGTCTCTTCAGTCTTTTAGGACATGTTTAAGGCATTCGATACACTATCTCATGCTAGCTTACTGACTACTCTAAAAAATCTTAGTATCAGCTCCATAGCTGTCACATGGTTTCAAAGTTGTCTTTCTGGTCATCAGCAAGCAGTGAAATGGAAGCAAGACCTCTCCCCACTTCTCCCAGTCACACTTGGAGTCCATCAAGGCTTAATCCTGGGGCCCCTCTTCTTTAGTATTTTCATAAATGAGCTTAATACTGCCACTTCTTCAACATCTATCATCCAATATGCAGAAGGCTCGACCCTCATATGTGCAGCAACTACAACAAACCAACAACAGATTCTCAAAAAGCCTTCTCTGATAGAGAAACCTGGCTAGCAAACTTACAGCTCATTCTCAACCCTAATAAAACTAAAAAAATGGTCTTACATCCATCTAAACCTGTTAACTTCCCATCAGCCTTTTTCATCACAGCTAGTAACGAAACAAAAATTTACCTGGAACCACAAACAAAACTATTAGGTGTCATAATTGACAATAAACTATAATTTGATATACACATTTCGGAAACAATCGAAAAAGTTCACAAGAAAATGGCAACCCTATATATTAACAAAAAATTCCTAACAGACACTTCTAGGATAGCTATAGCTAGAACCCACCTTCTGTCCTCACTTCTATATGCCTCTCCTATATTCACCAACCTTAAAAAGTCAGAATTAAACAAATTAGAAACATGTTAAAATAAGATTGCTGAATTTGCAGCAGATTCCATGCTCACTGCCATAATCTAAAAAAACTCTCTTGGTTGGAACTTCCCCATCTCTTGACCTACAATCATTTAACAATGGCTCACAAAATAATACCTCAACTTGAAAACACACCATCCCTGAAACTTTTCCTATAACACAGCTGTAATAATCGTAATCTTTGCTCATGTAACAAATCCTTGTTTCTGGTTACCAAATCAACCAGCTCAGCAGGTGACTCTATACTCAAACTTCGTTGCACAGAACTGGAATACCTTCCCTCCCTCATAGTATAAGAACCACAAATAACCTCACTCAATTCAAAAAACTTCTTAAAATTCACCTACATGAATCATGACTTTGCTTGTGTAATACTCCAGGATAGGCACCATGATACCCACAATCAGATTTAAATACTCCTAACCCAACTATACTACTTACAAACTTATCACTTGTAGTTACAAGTACTCCTCTACAAACAATCTCATTCTTACCTGTTTTCCTCCACTGAAGTATTGTATATATCTGTAATAATTTACTTTTTTCCTTTCTCTAACTAACTACTATTGTTTATAACCAAATGTTTTGTATATACATATGTTATGCATGTCATGGTCTGTTTTATTACTATTCTATGTTTTTTTTTATGATAAGAATTTGACTGGAACTTTTATTCCTGGGCCTCCTCTGAAAACGTGTCACTTCATATGTTGTGCATAATCATAGAGAGACACAGCAAACTCCTTCAGAAACTTTACCAGCTTTACCTGCTGCCCAGCTGATACGTTGACAAACCAGTACTAATAGGCTAACATTTATGTATTTAAACATAAATTACTACTGTCATTCTACTGAATTCATCCTCCAGACAAAAAAAATCCAAAAATACTCCCTGTAAATACACATGTGGTTCTTAAGATCATGGGTCAGCACCTTAAATTATACTTCAGCATGTGTATATATGAGTATTAATAATCCTCCGGTACTAAGATATGCTTTTATAGCAAACAAATATAGCTATGTAGAGCATGGGGTCTATATTAGAGCATTGAGGTTTCAAACCTTCGAATGTTCTAATATCGAACCCTGTGCAGCGAAAGCTTAAAATATCGAAGCAACGGAAACCCACATTTTTTCCTAGGGAAAGAATTCAGTTGTCAGTTTCTGTTGCTTTGGTATTTTCAGTGCTGTGGTGGAAAGTTATGGGTCGGGTTCAGGTAAGTGTGTGATTGTGTGGATGTGAGGTTTAGGGCGGGTTAGGTGAGTTAGGGTTAGGGCGCGGGTTAGGTATGTGTGCGATTGTGTGGACGTGAGGGTTAGGGCGGGTTAGGTGAGTTAGGGTTAGGGAGTGGGTGAGGTGAGTGTGCGATAGTAACGGACCTTAGGATTAGGGTTTGGGTTAAGGTAAGTGGATAGTTATTGGTGTGTGTATAGTTTAGTGTAGGGTTAGGTGTCAGATTTTAGGTGTATGTGTGTGGATTGCTGTTTGTTTGGTGTGCTTGTGTTGTGTGTATGTGTTTTGGAACAGCAATTTTTTTCCCTAGGAAAAAAATCGCTGTTCTGATAGTTCGAGATTGTAAGCTTTCGCTTACATAGGGTCAATTAATCACTGTTCGCTTTTTTAAGAGTTTGGTGATCTAATATAGACCCAGAGCATGTACATTCCCAAGACTTTCCCTCTGTTAAGGCTAATTCTACCAGTGTGTGAGTGAAATATGTTTCATTGTATATAATTTAAAAAGTAACCAAACCAAAGCATATTTAAGGAATACTCACAATAAATTCCCCCTTCTGTACACTACCAACATTATTTTAATATTATAAAAATCTTTTGATAAACATAAATTTCAGTGATGATTGCATACACTTTAACACAAGACAGAGTTTATTCTTCATAGGGTCTATATTAGATGAACAAACACTTAAAATGTTGAGTATGACATGCTTGACAGCTTTTAAGCTAACGTTCATCTAAGCAAAACCTCAGAATGTCAAAACAAGAATTTTAGAAAATTTATAGTTGGCCAGCCGTCAGGAAGCCAATGGGTGATGGCTAAAATATACTGTACACCATTACAACCCCCCCCCCCCAAAAAAAACAAAATTGACAAACAAACTAAAGTGGGGGTCTGTGCCCCCCCCACCCCTACTTAAATATACTAATGCCGAGATCGCACCACAGTGGAGGACTGCCATAACATTACACAGGGTTAACGTCGAGAATGCACCACAGTGGAGGACTGTAAGAATGACTTTACAGGGTGAACATTCTGACGTCAGCCACTGGCTTCCTGAAGGCTGGCCAAGTATAAATTTTCAAAACTCTTTGTTTTGACATTTTAAGGTTTCACTTAGATGAACGTTCTCTTAAAAGCTGTTGATCATGTCGTACTCAACATTTTAAGCATTCGTTCATCTAATAGAGACCATTCTTCATATGGTAAGGGGCTATTTAAAGGAAAATTCTACTCTTCAATGTTTTTAACTTTATCCCAGAGTATTTTTTCCATATCACATCAGCTAAATATTATGTAAATCTCAGAAAGTTTTCAGCACCTTTCATTGATTTTTTATTTCTACCTGCTTCCCTGTTGCAGATCATAAAGGTCCCAGCAATTTTTCCCTTTTCAAACCTTGTTTTAGTTCAGAAATAATTATTTTTGCCTGCATGACTTATTCCAGTAAGTAGAAATTCTCTAATGCATCCCAACAATTTTACATTATAAGTATTTTTTGTTGAGTTTAGCAAAGGAATATAAACATCTAAAGAGAAGAGGTAAGAAAAAAGGTCTACTTGTACTGTCAGGCACATTATCCAGATGCCAGATAAATCCCCCTCCTGTCCCAGGTCTTCATTGGAGGTGCAAACTAAATAAATAAATACAATTAGTAATCTCATAGCTGGTACCAAAGAGCCAACCAGGTCCTATTTTTGCATCCAGCCCCTATGCAACTGAGACGCATTTAAAAAATAATCTGTGATCAGATACCATTTGGTGCCATTTATGTGCCTTGACCCTGACCCATGTTTATCAGATTCTACTTCAAAAAGAAAGAAACACATTTTTTCTTTCAAACTATACCACATAGCTTGCTACATTTATAGTAAGCAGTTACTACAATTTATAGTCTATGTAGAGCAGTCTATGTAGAGCACTATAGCACTTAGAATTTAGTTTAAAAAGAAGAAAAAAAAACAATCTTTTTTATTTGAAACTGTAGCAAACAGTTGCTACAGTCAGTTTATACCCTACACTGTATACTCCAAAGCTCACTCAATCTTTAGATAAACAAAGAGAAACAAATATATTTTTTTTAACTATAGCAAACTGCTTGCTACATTTTGCTATAGTTTACTTTAGATCATGAAGGGAGCACTGCAGCACTCAGGTTTGACCACAAAATTAACACTATTTTTTAAAAACAAGTATGCACTCAAAAACAGTAAGGTTAGGATGGCTGAGGTTCTATTTCCTAACACTTTGCGGCCAGGACCCTTCTTCACCCCACTCTGGTTTCACTGCTGTGTTGGAGAAATCTTTATATGAAGAAAAGAGATTAATTATTTTGCGGTGCTATACATGCTATAGAGCAGATGGCCTGGTCCTCTCTCATCAGAGTTTTTGAATATGGGTAAGACTTTTTCCTCCCTCATACTGCCGTTTTTAATTAATGCCTGTCAGCACCACCTTCTAAACTAGCCAAATGTGATCAGGACAATGTAAAAGCTATGATACTCAGTGCAGCAAACTTCAGAGAGAAACTTCCATGTATAGATGAATTCTTGAAACTGAAAAAAATAAACTGACATTTACATCATTACTTAAACATGAGTCTAACAGTACATCATCCCTGCATGGTTTCAAGGCCTACCACCTGCTCAGACCCTCTACTTGTGGTATTGCTGCAACCAGTGTGTGTGTGTGTGTCCATATTCTTCTAAAACTCCATGTAGCACAACTTTAAAAAGCAAACAAATGACCACAAACCTCAATACATCTTAGTAGCTATAAATAAGATACCTGGCCATATCTCAGTTAATGCAGAACTCTTTAGCATCACCTGTAATCCAGAAGGTACAGCTAAGAAATTAAAGCTCTCACCGTAGATTCCCAACACTGTTATCCCTGGGAATTTCAACTGTCTACTTACTGGAAAATCTCCAGTCCTACATCTTGATATGCACAGTGCATCCCATATTATATTGGTGCTAATTCACTAGATGAGACAGAACACTCACCTACCAGTGTCCTAAATGTACTGGACCTAATAAGCACTAATAGAGCACTGTTGTTTTGAATGTCTGTAATAGTCTAGTCAGTGTCTAAATCTGACCAGAATTTCATGTCTTCTTCAGTAGAACCCATTTGAAAATGCATAGAAGGCCATGTCCCTTTGAGGATTTCACCAAGGCAAACTTATTGCAGGTAGCTGATGACCTGAGGTGGTTTTAGACCCCCTCCACTTGAGTACCCTATCTACAGCCAATGCCAGCATTTGCTGAGTTTTTATTCTCATCCCAGTGTTTACATTGAGGCAACTGTTCTGATCCAACGCAAATACAATGCTATGTTTAGGAACAATCCCTTAATGGTGGAATCCTACTACAGAAAAACTATATAACAAAAGAAAAAATATTCAGTATTAAGAACAAAATGAGAACCACATGCTACACAACTGAACTAAAGAAGTTAAAAAAAAAAAACCTAGTAGCATAAACAAAGCTATCAAGGGTAAATATGAGTTGAGAATCACCACCTCAATAAAAGTAAACCATAAATCCTTTTCAAATGTGTCAGAAACCTTAGAAGCAATGCCCAGCATTGCATTTAGATGACATGTAATAATGATAACCACTCAGCACCAGTGGACATAGCTAAGATATTGGCATACAAATTTAATTTTAAACTGCCCCACTATCCCCCTTGCCTCCCTTAACATGACATTAGCTGTTCACCCCTCTCAAAAAAAAGTTGTTATCAGAACAAGTTATAAAGTCACTAGATCTATGGGATCTGACAATATACCAGGGTGCTTCCTTGGTAGTATTAAGGATGATGTCACTAACATGCTCCTAGAATCAACATCTTAGCTAGCTTCATCCCTGAGGTAAGGAGGAAACTGGTCATCTGGTCCACAAAGGTGGGCCACACCACTGATTATCATAACTGTACTTATCTGCAAGTTAATGGAATGCATAATTATTTACTTCATAAACGTGTATATATATATATATATATATATATATATATATATATATATATACACATACATATACATTTGTAGCCTGCAGTTTCTTGACCTTAACAACTTAGGTTTGTAAATGGGCCTTTTTGAAAAGTCACAGAGATTATAGATGAAGGAAAATTTGTATACACAGTTTACCTTGACCTGACCAAAGCCTTTAATGTCATTCCACACTTAAGCATCATTGACCAGCTTATGGATTTATAGAGGTTTATAGATTAGTACTAGGCTAGCTGCCCCTATGGGACATTTTTTAAGCCTAGCCAATTACCCCATGTGAGAATCGAACCCTGCACCTTGTGTCTGTAAGGTGAACACCTTAACCATTATGCCAACCCCCTACATTTATCAAACTAAATGTAAACTCCTTTGTAATCTATTGGATAGCAAACTGTCTCTCAGACAAATTTTGGCTATGTAAGATTGAAAGCACACTTTCTTGTAAAAGATCATTACCAGTGGGTTCTCCCAGGGACTGGTAGTAGGATACCTCACTTCTCTGAAGTTAAAGTTGATGTTAAAGATCTGCTGCTGACAATGTTTGCTGACAGCTGTAAACTTGTAGCAATCACTGATGCTCCTGATGGCTCCCATATCCTAAAATAAGGTTTGGCACATGCAAATAAATGATGCCTTATCCAGTGTGTAAAACTAAATGCAAAACCATGTAATACTGTATCAGTTGGTAAATATGAACACACACACATGTACTTGCTACATAAATGATATCCCTCTGCTCATCGTGTAGGTACAGGTATAAGAAAATCATTTTACTTAGCTCAGCTGATTACCAAAGGTGTATCTTTCAGGTCAAAACACAATATTATTCCTCTCTTCTCCTCCCTTATTAGGCCCATAACAGAGTATAATGCTCCCTTCAGTATGTTTTGTCTAGGCATGTGATCCAATTTGAAAATCCCATTTCCTCACCATCAGAATCCAGACTTTGAGTTCCATGACCTATGATAAACACCTTAAAGCTCTAACCATGTTTTCTGTCTCACGTAGACTCCTACAATGTGTCCTCCACCTAAACCACAATGCATCAACTGACCAGTCCTGTATGACTTCCTATATGTTCAGAAAACCTCTAATACCACTAATATCCATACAAGAGATACAGACCTTCACCATAATATAAATATAACTTTGCTGGCAAGAGAGATAGCTATGCTAAGTAATTCCTGACCTCCAGATCAGTCTTCTCCTTCCCATTGAACAGAATATCTTCCTAACGCTTTTCTAGCACAACACTGACGGATGGGAAACCATAAATATCCCTATGGTCTTGACTATACCAATCCTTATGGAAAGGGTTAGCAAGTACAATAGTACTGACTAGGCTGTGAATAACATGTCTAATCAACTGCCCAGTAAAAGCCTAAACCTGTGAACCTTTAAATAATCTGGTAAAAACTGTGATTATCCAGTGAAATATTGGTTTTATTTATTTAAATACACAACTGTACATAGTAACATACCTATAAGTCGCTTTTTGCCTTTATTAGCTCTTTTGAAATTAGCATGAGAAAACAAAGATATTTTCACACCCAGCATGCGAGCGGTGAGGGAAGTATAACATTTTTACTGCAACAGATGGATACAGTAATGCAGTGATGGTTCAAGAACATAAAAGTCTACCTCACAATTGCAAACATCTGACCCTGAAAGAAATGAGAAAAGGGATCTGAGAATTAATCTAATTAACTGCTAGCAGTGAAACAGAAATAGGAAAGTGCAATGCAAGAAGACATTTTGGCGTCACAAAAGTAGAAAAATAAATGTAACACAAATTTGAGAAGAGATGCTTGCTTGTATTTTACATCAGTCTTAAATGAAATGGATGCTTTGTAAGAGTACAGATAACTTGACCAAAGTCTTAAAAATGACAGTGCTTTAGAGCAATAGAGTACATTCTGTGTCTACAGTTATTCAGGATTAAAATTACACATCTTTGCACTGTAGCTACTGGGGAATAGCAGAAGTAGTTTGCATGTTTCTTATAAGCTCTTTGATCTTCCGGATCAAACAAGATGCTTGGAGTCGACTAATAACCTTGACAGCTAAAGAAGGTTGTTGATTTCTGTCAGTATTAACAGAACTACAAACTGTCAGCCTCAGAAAACACAGTAATTTATTTACTTTGTTTTGTTGATGCTTTTAAATAAAAGTTTAGTCTCAAATGACTTACTATTGGGGGGGGGGGTCACTTAGGTTCCAGATGTTGTGTAAGATGCCTTTGATTCACACTTTTGTCAGGCTGTCCAAATTGGGGGCAATACTGCTTCGCTTTCATGATGCTGGTGGTGTACAAAGATAAATCCCAGACTGTGACCAAGGCAACCACAGTTCATGTTCTCTCTTCACTTGCAAAGCACAATTTCCTTTACCCAGCTATACCACTGGGAACGCTTCTCCTCCAATTAGTCCCCAATAAGTTACCTGCACAATGTATCAAAACGTTAGCAGATGTCTTAGCATAACCAATATCCTCCTTAATAAACTGTTACATAAAGAAATGTATGCACCAGCCCTATGGAAATATCTTACATTCTGCCACAGCATAAAGGCAGAAACTCTACTAACTTCTACAACCATAGACCCATTGCCATACTATCCCCTTAAATGTATTGAATCACAGCTTCTCAAATTCATTACTGACAATAACCTTTTCTCCCCCACATAACATGGCCTTCACTTGTCACTGTACTTCTCAGATTTATTTCCCCCAAACCACAGTAGAAACATAGGCAGCTTGGTATCTGCTGCATTCATCAACCTGGTGAAAGCATTTGACATTGTCTCCAATCCAAAATAAATACAAAAACTAACCTTGCTAGGACTTGATATATCATCACCTAGTTTAAAAGATAGCTCTCTAGTAGATCATGGGCTGTAAAATGGCAAAATACATTTCTCTTGTTTCCTTGTATCAGTAGGAGTCCACCAATGATGGAGTCTTGGGCTACTAATTTTCAACATTTTCATAAACAATCTCCCCCCAGTTAGCAAGCATGCTGTCATCTTCACAACCAAAACCATAGATATACTAGAAATGATAACCCAGGAAACCCTGACATCTATCAACGCATGGCTTTCCAGCTCTCAACAGTCCTTGAGCCCTACAAAAATCCAAAGTAATTATATTCACCCTGAAACAACTGCCTGACCTGAAAATTGTAATCAACATAACCCACTGAAAACAGTATTAAAATTGAGCAGCTATCCAATACAAAGCTTCTAGGAGTCACTGTTGAAAATTTGAACTTTACCTGCCACATAAAAGAAGCATAAAGAAGCCACAGTGGTGCAGTGGTAGTGTTGTCGCCTCACAGCAAGAGGTTCTCACTTTCAATTCTTGGCTGGAGAGTCTTCTTTGTGGAGTCTGCATGTCTTCCCCGCAGTTGAGTGGCGTTCAAAAGACATGCATGAATGGGTGTGCCTTCGTTAAAGGTTGAGCATCAAGCTGACACCTCGGCACTGTGAAAATCTGCCAATCATTAGCGGACTGGGAAAAGCCGAAGGAACAACATAAAAGAAGCAATGAAAAAAGCACATTAAAAATGTGGTTATTCATACAGGATTACACCTTACTTAACCAAATGGGCAAAAAAAACATTGTTTCACGCTTCCTGCTCCCAACTCTTTTCTATACTACTTCTAGTCCTGTTAAGTTGAATGCTACCTGATCCACTCTTCTTAAGTAATCCTATAATAAAGTTGCAAAATCAGCCACCAACATGCCCTATAAAGCTCATCACTACCTAACCCTTAAAAACTTCACTGGCTAGACTTTCCTCACAACTAGTCACCACCCACAAACTCATTCGTAGGCCAGAACAATGCCAATTCTTAAGCAAAATTGTCCAGCTGTACTCCCCATGCAGATTTCTCCACTCTGTTAACAAACTACTCCTCCAAATGGCCAAATAGAACAGCAATGCAAGTGACTCATTGTACTCATATGTTTGTAGATCCTAGCACTTCTTACCTCTAGATCTTAAATAAATAAACTGAAACAAACATTTCAAATTCCAACTCACAGAACACCTCTTGGACTCCTGTCTCTGCTCCTGCCCTACAACAGGTTAAGCCTATCTGGCTCTGCCTAGTCCAGACCACAAGACCCCCCTCATTATCATCAAACATACTTTTGTTGCTAATATAATAAACTCATATCAGCAATGCTATAGGATTGCTTCCTTCCTCCCTACACTTATACAGTCACCATTGTTGGTACCTACTGACTGGTCTAAACTGCTCAAAACTCTCACTACAGTATCCATTATCTCCTCTTTGGCTCAGAACCAAGTGTTTAATAATTATGGAACTTACCGTACTGATATATCTCTTGACAATTTACCATGCTGCTCAACTGAAATTAATCTCTTATACTTTTAAGTATCTGTATAAATTGACTGTTTGCTAATATTTTACATTTTGTGCTTCTACTTGTGTTTGTATTATTTGTAGTTCTGTATAATTTGTTTTTATTGATATTTTTTCTGCATGGAGCTTCTCTCCCTGGGCCTCCACTGAAAAGGGATTACACTGTATACTCAGTTGGATCATCCTGGTAAACAAATGCTAATACATAAATAAATAAATAATACAATAAATGGTTCAGGAGCTTGTTAGTATGACCTGGAGGATGGGGATGCCCATTCTTGGGTGGAATGGTGGGTGCCAGCTGGTTCAGTAATCAATACTGACCCAACTGTGGTGGAAGGGCTGGCGCAGAAATGAAAGGGTAGGGGCCTGTTCAGGGAATGATGGTTGTGAGCTAATAGGGGGTCATAGGCAATCCCTACAGTGGGAGAAGTTAAGGCCTTACATACAAAATATCTTTAGGATGCTAGTGACAGCACCAAACTCTCTAAAGTGTCCTGGTTGATGGCCCCCTCCAGATAGCTCTCACCCTAGGGCATCTGAGGTTCCTTCAGTACTGGGGAATAAGTGGCCTCAGGTATAAAAGGTGGTGGAATGATTGTTGGCAGGCAAAGGGGAAAACACTAAAAAAAATGAGAAAAAAGACTTACTTGCTTATGTCTAGCATTACTTATATTGTTTGGATTTACAATGGATTCTGAGTATCAGAAGGAGAGTCTGTACAAGAAGATCATGTTAGTAAGGGTAACCCCATGACAGCCATTTGGTGAGAAAACATATTAGAATCTGCATGGATTCATTTTGCATTAGTGACATTGCAGTGCAGCATGGGGGGTCCTGCATTCCTTAGTGTATTGTCCTTTGGATGAGACATTAAATTAGGTCCCATCAGCCTGAGTTTGTTGTGGCTCTACAAAGTTGTAGTAGCAAAAACTGTCAGGATACACCACCTCTGGTTAGATTGGTGATTAAACAATTAATTAGGCATTTCTCCTTTGCAGTTGTGAATCCATTTCAGATCCATCTAGCGGTTCTACAAAGTTAAAAGACCCCATTGCATGTATTAAAATAGTAAGAAGTTAATGATTTTATTTCAACATAAAGTCAAATACAAAACTCTATAAAAGAAACCTTAGTTTTTTGTTTACAAAAGAAATATCAGAGCACATTTCTGCAATGTTCCAGTACTACTTATACAGAATGTCTGCACAGTTTATTATCTAAAATCTTCCAGAACATAAGCATCCAACAAAATATTTCATCATCAGAATATCCCTGCTGTCTGTTATTACCATAACAAATCAGCTGCAGATACACAGACACGGAGTATAGTATGTACAAAAATGAACTTCTTCACATTCCACAAATAAATGTTCATTCAAAAGTTTTCAAAATCCCACAAAAACATAATATTTCCAAATAACGTTTATACTACTCATCCTTAACCACTAAGTTTGCATGTGCTGACCTCCAAAAATATTTCTGATTATTTTTTACATAACTGCATTCGACTTCAAATTCCAAATAATTTTATTTTCTTCAAAATTTCCCATTGCAGTTCAAAATAATGCTTACATAAGACTACTCATTTTGAAGCTCCTGATGAAACTGGGAAAACATTTAACTCTGATTTTCTTAATTTCTTAAAGAAATTGCACATTTCATTTAATATTTTTCATAGTTTTTTGAAATGCATCTCCTTTTTGTCTATTTAAGAATTCCACATAATTATCTCCTAACAATCTGGGAATCCACACTAGCTTAACAAAACATTCAAAAATATAGTACAGTTGCTCAGTGCTGCGTTCATCATTCACAATTTTCCATTATTTCTATTGTGTTATAATATTCTAATCATTTTACGATTTAATCTATTTCCCCAAATTCCAGAAAAAAAATCAGCAATGTGGTCTACCAATATTTGTGAAGCAACAACCCTTCTAAATGCGTACTCAGATAAAAAAGAAAAAAGGAAAAAAATATATATATACATATATATATATATATATATATATATCTTTAGCTTTTCGCTAAGTATACTTTCTTCTGATGTAACATTGGAAACTATCCTTAACTGCAATTTAACTTGCATTTTCTAATATTGTATGTAAATATTACTGGAAACATCAATTGCAAGCCCTCCAATCTGGTTTGATCAGTAAAAGCAATGCTTATTTAGCCCAAACAATAATGTTCTCCAAGGGTAACCTGTCGTAATTCCTCACTACTTTGGTATATACTCATCAACATATCCATTCACCATTGGTTTATCATAACAGCTACAAATGTCTGCTATTCAGATCACTATCTTGCCACTAAATCCCAGTTGTTCCAATACCTTTAGCAGTGATCTGTGAACTACAGAATCATATGCTTTAACTATGTTAGACTTCTGTAGTAATCCTACATTTTATCCTAACTTAATTTGTCTCATATGTTCTTTACCTCACCATAAAATTCCCGAATCCACTAATTCCAGAATTCACCAGCCTCTGCC